>NW_024349798.1:13990214-14268470 GCF_902729225.1 Pteropus medius
TGGAGGTGGAGGGTTGGTTATCTTCATTTAACACCCGCTTGCCGGATTTTCATAAAAGAGCTAGCGTGCTCCGTCTCTCAGTTTGCTCTGGGCAGCGGTGGCTTTTAATGGGCGAGAGTCGGAACCGAGCAGGCAGGAGAGGTGGGCATGAGAAGGACAGCTTTCAGGAGCACAGCCCTTGAGTTCTAACGTTCCCAGGGCCTGAGTGTGGACCACGGTGACTTCATTTTGTTAAGAAGTACCAAATATGGTGAAGAGGTCAGGCTCTTGAACCTGACAGAGATTCAGGGTGGGGTGGTAGAAAGTGCCCAAGCCGTCAGAAGCAGCTTTTTGCATACTTGCGATGCTGGGCAGTGGTCTATGTGTTTTATGTACATTGATTCATCAACTACGACAACCACATAGGCAGCCGCTACACCTACAGATGAGGAAACAGAGGCACAGAGAGGTCAAGTAACTTGCCCAGGGTTGCACAGGTTCCGTTAAATAGCAGGCAGTGGTAGAAACCAGGTATTCTGGGTCCAGAGTCCATGATGTCAACTGCCGTGCTACAGGGTCTGTCAATTAGTTTCAAAGCCCAGCCCTACTTCATACCAACTGTGCGGCTTGTGGAAGATCTTTTGTCCTGTTCCATCTTCAGTTTTCCCCACCTGTATGATGGGACAGTGACATTTCCCCGGTGGTGTCGTAGCAAGGGATGAAAAGAGAGGACACATGTGGAAGTGGGCGGGTCTTTCCAGGAAGTAAGCAAATTCCCTTCCCTCCTTTAACTGTTAACAGTGTGCGGTGAGGGAGAGGAGGGAATCCGGAAGGCTTGGTCACCTCCACGGAAAGCCCAGAAGATGCTCCTCTCCATGAGAAGTTGGGAAGTGGCTCTCAGCCATCAAGTCTAGCTCTACCCTGGGGCCTTGACTTTTTATTATTACATTATTATTATTAATTATAAAAAAAAATTTACACACCTGCATTTTTCTTTTCCCTCCAATGAGGTGATCATTATGAAGCCTGTTAGGAAAAGCTTCCAGCCCAGGGCAAAATGAAGCATGTATGTTTATGTAACTTGACATATCTCAGCGGTACTCGGGGGTCCTGTGTCACTCCGGTTGTACTCTGGGTTTTAAATAGCATCTCCTAAGAACAGGTCATTGTCGCCAGAGCCACATATCAGGTGGGAAGAGATGCCTTCATTTGAAGAAAATGTAAAAAGCACTTTGTCTTGGACAAAATATGCAACGTATTCGAAGAGTTGGGGGGTGAGAGAGAGGAAGGAGGCCTCAAGGGAAGAGGAGAGGGGTGGAGAGACTAGAGAGAGGAGAGAGGATGGAGAATATTCCAGGTGAGACCTCTGGCTGGAAGGACCCTCCTGAATTCCTAAGCATACTGGGATGAGGGTAGGGATTTGGGCTGATCGAACGGAGAAGAAAGACATATCTGCCACTGGACCAGCTTCTGCTGCTCCAAGTTGCCTTTCTCAGTCAGAACAAGCTTCAGGAGAGAAAATTCTTCTCTCTGGGAGCTCTGTCTTACCATAAATTTATTTCATTCTCTTGGCTCCAAGGATCCCCTCTGAAACTGTTGCATTCCAGTGAGCTGGAAGGGAAATCACCATATGAGCTCTTGTGATGGTTAATGTTATGTGTCAACTTGACTGGGCCAAGGAGTGCTCAGATATTTGGCCAACCATTATTCTGGGTGAGTCTGTGAGGGTGTTTCTGGATGAGATTAACACTCGGATCTGTAGACTGAGAAAAGCAGACTGCTCTCCCCACTGTAGGTGGGCCTCATCCGATCCGTTGAAAACCTGAATAGAACAAAAGGGCTGAGTACGAGGGAACTTTGCCTGCTTGACTGCATGAGCAGGGGCATCGATCTTTTCCTGCCTTTGGACTTGAACTGAAAAATCAACTCTTCTTGAGTCTTGAGCCTTCCAGCTTTTGGTCTGGAATGTACACCATTCTCTCTCCTGCATCTCCAGCTTGCCAACTGTAGATCTTGGGATGTCTCCTTAATCCTATGAGTCAGTTCCTGATAATAAGTCTCTTTATATATTTAGGTAGCCTCTTGGTTCTGTTTCTCTGGAGAACTCTGACTAATACAGCCTTGTTTACTCCCAGAAATTTCTGTCTGAATACTTTATCTGGCTAGCACAGACCTAGGAGGTTGAAGGAGACTGATAAAGAGGGGTGGGGGGAACCGGCTCACTGCTCTGGAAAAACGGTTTGGCACTTTATTACCTAGTAACGATGAACATGCACTTCCTCTACAACCAATACTTTCTCTCCTGGGCATTTCCTGGTCTATATAATTGGGTAGGTACCAGCCTTGTGTGGCCATTTCAATTTAAATTAATTAAAGTTAAATAAAATTTAAAATGCAAGCCTAGCCACATTTCGAAAGCTCATTAGTCAGCTGTGGTCTGTGGGGATCCACTGGAAAGCAAACTTTTTGGTAGAACATTTCCACCATTGCAGAAAGCTCTGTTGGGCAGCACTGCCCCAAAGAAATTCTCACACATCGGGAGGCATATTCCAGAATGTTCATAACAGCCTTGTTTGTAAGACCAAAAAACTGGAAATTCAAATGTTTATCAGCAACAGAAAAGGACAAACCAGCTGTGCTCTAATCATACCCTGGAATACTATATAGCAGCAAAAAATGAATAGGCTACGGGCATTAACACAGGTGAATCTCAAAAACAAGATGTTGCACAAAAGATTTATGTGAAGGTCAAAATATGTAAAACTAACAAATACAACATGCAGGCATTCATACAGTATCTGTCTTGTTGAACACAAACATATTTTAAAGGGAAAAATGCTAAGAAGTAGTGGTGGGTAGAGAGTATGATTTTCTGATGCCTTCACTGAAATGTCTCAGATACATCAAACTAAGTATGTCCAAGTTCAAGCTCATGATCCCCCTGTCCCCTCCCGTCCCCTCCATCCATCCCCTCCAAACTTAGCAAATGACCCAGCACTGCCATCTACTCATCAAAAACCCAAATTCCAAAATTAGACACCATTCTTGACCACCTGCCATATTCAATTCGTCCCTGAATCATGTGAGTTTTACTTCCTCAAACAGTTTCCCACTGTCCACTTTTCTCTATCTCTATGGCCACCACCCAATTACACATTTCTATTTCTGTCTCAAGAACCAACCTTGCAGGCAGCCCTAGAGAGCTTCCCAAAATACATGTCCATTTCTCCACTGGCACCCCAACCCTGCTCTCTCACCTCCCACATTCCCCCCCACTCCCAAAAGACCCCCTCACTGCAAAGGTTTTGTCCCTTTGTTCCCTCTCTCTAGACCCTCACTTCTAACTCTCCCTCCAGGACTGAGATCCAAGGTCACTTCCAAAGGGAAGCTTCCCAGAACTTCCCAGTCTGTGTCCCGTCCTAGCTCCGTAACCGTGATCCTTTCCTTAGAAACCTGTCCTTTCGTTTATAAATCTGTGTTCATTGGTGTGAATATATGCTCCACATCTGTCTCCTGCCTCCTGCTGGATGCTGGCCTTGATGAGGGCAGACACGGAGCTGTTTTTACTCCCAGGAATGTCAGCTGCACCCAACACATGGCCAAACTCAGAGTCGGCGCTCAGTGAATATTTACCTAATGAATGAGCAAGAGTTCATCTTTCAGCTTTTCCCAGTGCCTGACCCATTGCAAGGGCTCCCCAGGAGCTGAGTCCGGGTAGTGAGGGCTGCCTGGCCCTCTGATGGTTAGGGTAGATTGTGGGAACAGTCTATAGTATTCCTACAGAGTGACAGTGTGACATGCCAGCTTGCAGTGTAGACACTTTACTAAGTGTATGGGTTTCCTGTGGCTGCTGTAGCAAACTACCACAAAGTTGGTATCGTGAAACAACACATATACTTACTCTCTTGTTTTGGAGGCCAGAAGTCAAATTGGTTTCACTGGGCTGAAATTGAGGTGTCAGAGGGACCACGCTCTCTTCTGGAAGCTACAGGGGAGAATCCTTTTTCTTGATCTTTCCAGCTTCTAGATCTTTCCTTGGCTTGTGGTCTCTTCCTCCATCTTCAGAGATAGCAGAGTGGAATCTCCAAATCTCTCTCTGACATCATCGCATCTCCTCTCTTCTGTGTCAAATGTCCCTCTGTCTCCCTCTTTTGAGGACACTTATGATTACATTCAGGGCCTACCCTGGATAACCCAGCATAACCACCCATCCTCAAGATCCTTAATTTAATCACATCTGCAAAATCCCTTATGCCATGCAAGGGATTAGACGTAGATATTTTTGAGGAACATTATTCAGCCGACCACATTAAGTGACTATGGCAATTCATTGAAGAGCTAAGCGTAATGACAGACTCTCAGTGACAAGTGACAGAGATGGCCACCGCGAGGCTGAGCAGAGGGGAAGGCAACACATCCTGTGTAGAGAACATGCACTGCTTCATCTTATGCTGAGTTGAGTTGTCATTATTCTTTGTACATTGGCCTGACAGTGAAGGGTTTTCCCATATTTTTTTCTTGTTTCTGGAAAATTGCTGATTCGAGTGGCAGCAGAGGTTGAGAAGAGCTTGTCCTTATCGCTTGCTGGTCTCACTTGATGGCTCAGTTCTTTGCTCTGCGTTTAGTCCAGAATCAGATAATGCTTGCCAGGACCTCATTTCCACATTCCTCTTCAGATAAGATCCAGCTCTCTCTTGATATTTCTGGAACAGGGTGCTCAAAGAGAAATGGAAGGGGGGAAAAATCCAAACAGTTTATCAGATATGCCTTGGTGTTTTGTTTTTATACAAGCATGGCTGGCCCCAGTCGCTCATGAGGACAATATCCTTATTTACACCTTTCACTTTATTGAATTGGCTGCTGTTCGCTGAGTGATCAGTTACATAGATCTTTTCTTCCTGGAATTCTGGCCCACTCTTGGTCCTCTGTCCTCAGCTCCCTATAATCCTCCGGGGTTTTGAATTAGATTAGGTCAATCTAAGCCACTCCTGATTGGGGTTCTGCCAAAAAATGTCCTAGTCTTTGACGGGGTTACTTTCTGATAAAAAGAGAAACCTTCACTTGCTCCACGTTAGATTACACTTAGCTTTGAATTCTAGCTCTGCCATATACAGGCTGTGTCATCTCAGACAAACATCTTGACCTCTCTGAGCCTCGGTTGCCTCATCTGTCAAATGAGGGAGCATCCAATATCTCAAAGAGTAGTTACGTGGAATAAAAGAGATCATGTATCTTAAGTGCCCAGCTCAGTGCCTACCACATTGTAAAGTGCTCATTAAACGTTGCTTTCCTTAGGAAAGAAATTGAGTTTGGAGATTAACAGATGCATTTGTAAAAGCAGACATTGGGCCCAGGCTCTTGGATTTTGGTGGTAGGTTATTTTGAAGAGGGGCCCAGGTGAAGGGAGGAGATTGGAGAGTGGAGCGAAGGTCTCATCCATGACAAGGATGTAAGAATGGAGAGGAGAAGGCTCAAGGGGCACCTGAGATCTGTCTTGAAACACGTGAAGGACTGTCCTGTGGAGAAGGGAGTTTTTATTTTTTCTTTTACGTGCAACTAGAACCAATGCACAGATGCCACCGTGAATCAGACTCCTGTCTCAGGACGGGAGAGGCCTTTCCAAATACTTGCAGCTATAAAAAGTTGGAATCTTGAGATGTCATGAGTTTTCATTCCTTCATTCATTCAACAAGCATCTGTGATATAATTACCATGTGCTGGGTCCAGGGAATGCAGCAATGACCATTACAGATGAAGGCTCTGCCCCATTGAAGTCCAGGAGAAGAGACAAAAGCTGGATGACTCCTGCATGATAGATGGAAGCTTCAGATGGGCGATGGGTGGGAGGGCAGGTGCTGAGATGCTATGGTCAACCGTTAGTTTATCTCTCGAACACTTGTATGTGCCAGGTACAATGCTGAACTTTTTATATGGGGCCCCTGATCTCATCTTCATAGCAATCTGATGAAGCAGATACTATAATGAGGCAGACACTATTATAAGCCACATTTTACAGATGAGGAAATTGAGTTTCAATGATGTTAAAAGATTTGCCCAAAATTGCCTAGCTATGAATTAGTAGGGCTAGGATTCTAACTCCAGCAAGTGACCTCAGGGCCTGACTCTGCTGTGTTCACCCAGTGCCGATCATTACCTCCTCACCCACTTCTCCTCCTTCGAGAACCAGCCCCAGTCATGTGGGGGCGGGGGGCATGATTCCCACTTCTCTCAAGTCCCTCCTCTAGACCAGAGCTGATTGGTCCAGATTGGCTTAGTCTGGGCCAACCAGAGTCTGTCTCCTGGGCTACAGGGAGACTGGCCAGTTAGGTGCTGGGAGATTTGTAAACCAAAACAATGGGTGAGTAGAGAAACCAAGACAGTGGGTGTCTTTGGAGGGAAGGACAGCACAGATGCCTCAAGAGTAGCAAACAAGGGAAACTGTGGACCCCAAAAGCAGAGAATGAATCTGGCCATGACGTTCCTATTCCAGTCCCAGGCAGTCCAGCTGACCTGGGTCTGTCCACAAGACACTATCTGAGTATCGGACCCTCTCCAGACCCTTGGAGAAATAAACGCCCCCCACCCATGTTGCCACAGCCTGGAGAAATCTAAAATCTATCACTAAGATGTCTGCGAATTTCCAGGGGTGTCTATTCTCAGGTCCTCTTGGCACCTAGGCTTGATTTCCTGGGTCCTGTATCCTCACGCCATGTGCATATGAAACTCATATGCTTGCTTCACCAGTTTCCATAACAACAAAACAAAATAAAGCCCTCTGTTGTTCCCACAGGTCATTAGAGTCAGAGAACTAAGGAACACGAAAAGGGTCGCACTGAGCCCGTCACAGCAAACAATTTTAAAATCCACATTTGGCACATCGGGCTAACAGGGTCCTTTCTACCACCCTGTACCAGGCGGTTTCTTTTTTCTTTGCCTTTTTCCATATACAGGGCCGAGTCTCGTCATCTTCCTTGCTCTTCTCCTTTATCTCAACTCCCTCCATTCCAAGAAGACACATTCCTCTCCCTGTTTTATGCAGAGCAGGTTCACCCTCTTCTAAGAAGCCGTGGCATGCCTTCGGGGTCCACTACCCCAGGTATTTGTCAAGGTACGAGTCTAAGCAAAAAACCATCTCTTTCCCAAGATAAATTTGAGTGCCAGCTGTTAAGGTAATACTATTTCCCCTCATTTCCTTTCACCTCTATTAAACTACCTTTTTATCGAGCGAGCTTGAGTAAATTTCTATTCCATCTAGTCTGTGCAGGAATGTTCTATTGAAAACGTAGCTGCTCTGAGAACTCTGTTTCCCAGAATCCCTTTCGTTGACTGCTTCCAGGTTAAAGGTGAGCGGTCTCAGAGGCAGAGGGGAAGCAGCACTGTTTATTCTTTGAGGGCTACCATGGTTAGATGTGGAGGTAACTGGAGAGCGCCACAGAGGTTCCAGCTGGTCTTCACTCTCTCCTCTACTGCCCATCCAGCCCTGTCTTCCTGACCTCCAGCCCTGGTGACCAACCTGGCAGCCCCACATCTTCTAGACACTTGGCAAACAAGGCAATAGCCTCCTACAGACCCACTGACCTGCTCCCCCTCTGGAGCCCCGCCTTGCCAGCTGCACATGCCTGACTTATCTGAGCAGCCTGCTGGTGACTGTGCTGCTCCTCACCATGCCAGCTCCTCCCATGGTTGTGGAAGCCCTGATTCCTGCAACACATCCTTCGCCCCATAGTTCGGGTGGTTCTGCTTCCCCAGCTGAGTCCTGATGGATAGCAGCCAGAGGCAGTGAAACTTGTCCATTTTGCACCAAGCTGGCATTCCCCTAAGACCACTGGTTCTTAATTTTGATTCATCTGGAGTCAAGGAATCATACTGGAATCACCTGGAGAGCTTTAAAAGAAAATGCTGATGCATGGGTCTTACTCCCAGAGTCTGATTTAATTGGTCCAGGGTATGGCCCGGCCACTGGGAGTTTTCAAAGCAGTTGGGATGATCTCCCCCCTATCCCACCCCCCATTGCACAGACATCCCCTTGCCTCTTCCATGGTGTCCATCAGCTGCTTACAGATGACTCATCTTACTTTTCACATTTTTTTCTTGATTAAAATTGGCCTCAGATAGAAGATATAAAATCTGCCCTGTGTTGGCCTGATGCCTTGCATAGCAATAGGTACCTTTCCCTCCTGTAGCTTAGAATCACAATGAAATGTATGTTTGTGGTCTCCCATGACGAGAGATGCCATCTGTTGTCTTCATCATCACATCCATTATTGAAATCCATTGATTAAGTCTTTAATTGATCCTGGTGCTATGTTTACTAAGAAAATTATAATGATGAGCTTTTTGAAAGCTTATAACCAGAAGCAGAATTTATAATCGTTTGGCAACGATCACTTTCAATTCACTCCATTGACCGCCTGTTCTTGACCTCTAAAACCCAACACATGGTCTTTTAAAGCAATGGTTTCTGGATCCAGGTGGTGCCAAATGTATTCCCAGCTCTATCACTAAACAACAGTACAAACTTTAAGCCTCAGGTCCCTCATTTGTACAAGTACTGCAATAACAATTCACACTTCATAGAGATGGAGTGAGGATTAAATGAGATAATGCAGGAAAAGAATTAGTATAGAGACCAGCTACCTTTAAGTACCCTCCTTATGTATGAGCCATGAGAATTCTTGGGTAAGTCCTCAACCTATGAGAGTTTTGGAGCTAGAATTTGAGCCAAGACAAAAATTGTTCACTTATAAAATGAGATCTAAATTACACTTTGAAAGCAGCACTTTAGAAAAACCTCTGAATAACCCGACGTTTTGGCTTGACCTGAGGTTTCCCCACGTGGAGTTCGGTGAGCTGTACCATATCGTGAAAAGGGAACTTGGCATCCTCCTTCTTCCTTGAAGATGGCGATTATCCACTGCTACCCCATGTTTCCAAGGATCTCGTGGCCTCTCAGGCCTGCCGTAACTGGCCTTGAGCTGTTCTGGCAGGGGGAATCCCATCTGTTCCTAGAACAATTTACAGTAGGTCTGTTTCAGTCCATGCTGCTCTGGTGATTAAATTCAGGGAGACTTGCTTAAGGCATTATTAACTGCCTGGAGGAGTCAGCCCTCTGGCCATCTGTAGTCTGCCATCGCTCTGTTTGGTTTTCCCTTCGGTCACACGAGCCATCTTGAGAAACCTCCAGTACCCCTCCACTTGTGCCCTGAACATACTGAACCAGAAATACAGCCCGATCAAAGGATCCCCGTTGTGGCGGAAAGAGAATTAGACTTAGAAATGGGACCTGGGTTGAGATCTTGGCTGTGTGACCTGATGAGAGTCAGTTGGTCCAGTTTTTCCTACCCTGGGGTACACACTGGGTTGATTTTAGGTAGTATTTGGGAAAACATTAATGAACTTATTTTCATGTCTTTTAAGGAAATAATATTGGTTTTCTGTTTATAGTGCTATGAAAAGTTTCATATGAAAATTTTTTATATAAAAAATGAATCAATATAAAGGAAAATATTGAGTAAATAATAGTGGAGAGGGCATGAGACGGCAGACATTGCTATGGCGATATGCAAATGACTGATGGTTAGGAAACACTTACTTAGCCACACTGAGCCTTCTGTCTTGCAAGGAGCATGTGACTATCCCCTTTGGCGGGTGGCAGAGGGAATCAGCACAGCCAGAGGCAGCACATATAGTGATTAAAAGTAAGGGCTTTGTCTGCATAAGAGTTAGTGTCTCGGCTGAAATGCTTTGCCAGCTGTGTGATCTTGGGCATATTACTTAAATTCTCTGAAACTTTGTGCGGTGTTTTCTGACACCACCATCAAATGACAACACCAAAACAATTTAGTAATGATTCTGATGTCCTTTATCCAAGGGACGACAACCCATGGGTTGGGGGAGTGCCGTGTTTCACAAGCAGTGGGGCACTCTTCATGAAGGATTTGGGGCAAGAGCGAGTTTTATAGAGCAGCAGCATGGAAACAAGGCATGATTGGTTAGGAGGTTGGGACTCTCCTTACGAGGCTAACAGGCCCTATGTGGAGTGAAAGCCACAGCTGAGCTGGAGGATTGCGATTAGTGTGTGTTAGGTTTCCTTGACAGGTGTAAGAGCAGGCTGACAGGTTTAGATCTGTGACATGGGCCAGGCCACTGAGGTGGCCCCCGTTTTGTGGGTCCCAATATAGAAATGAACTTTATCACCACTCTGACACCAAAGGTGGTTTTCTTCCAACACCAAATATGTGTTGCTTTGCCACACCAATTCTCTGACACCAACTGGATATCCAGTAATTCAGTTCAATCCTGACACTATCTACCTAGAGTTAGGGCTTCATCCTATTAGTTTCAGGGCTCACTCTCACGAGACTGCCCTCACTTCAGATACCAGTCTCAAGTCCTGGGCCATCCACACTTGGGCCCAGCCAACTACAGATTTGGGGTTCCCATGAATTGTACATTTTGTCCAGTCGAAAAGCTAACCCTAAAGGTGATGGTTTTATTGTTGAGAGGCTGTTGACCAGCTTTCTACCTAACCCAGCACTTTTATTCTAAGATTGTTATTAAAAAGTGCCAATGAATCCAGTTCCTTAAATGCTCTAGGAGTGAGGTTTATCATCTTACTGGTTCCCTCCTTAATGGTTTCAATTCCCTATTTGTGTGAGTCATCTTTTTAAATTTTGAAAATATGCTTCAGCATGATCATCATAGCACCAGGTCCCAGAGAGTTCCCTGTGCCCATAATTTAGTTCAGTGAGCATTCTCGGAGAACTTCTGTGTGCCAGGCACTGCGCTGGGCACTGCAGGGAAGATGAAAATGGGTAGGACTGATCCCTGGAATCAAGGATTTTATAATTACTTATGGGGAGATAGGAAGTATGTAAATTAGTTCTTCCACTATGAGACCCGGCACTCACAGCGAGGCCAAAGTGTTTTCCTGTTAAACATCAACGATTTTGCCTACTGCCTGCATCATTCAAGGCTCTGAGACTGTGATCAGTCAAGATAACAACAAGACTGCTTCACAAGTGTGTCTGAAAGCAAATAAAGATGTGAATATTGTCCAAACCACAAAAACGACCAAGCATCTCTGTATCTTGGCCCACATGAGAGACTGCTGCTTCTTTACCTTCACTTAATAGGTAAGAATTATTAAGATGCCCTATCAGAGAATCACCCTACTTCCTGACAACATTCATTCCAGAGTCAATGCCCTCTTTCTTTAAACTATCCCCCAAAGCATACAACACAAGCCCAAATCCTGTAGTAAGTCCTTTCTAACACCTTCTTACTGATATCTTTCTGTCCAGAACTAAATTGAGGGGCAAGCTAGCCAGGTACCAATCCATAGACGGTACTTCAGACTCACTAAAGTGACATAAGATGGAGAAAATTGTCCCCATCAGCGCTTTTCTCAGAGGGAAGATTTGTGTGGTTGGCAGGAGCCATTTGCGAGAGAAGTTTGTTTTGATTAGGGTACTTGGATGAAAGCAACAGAAATCAACTCTACCTGACTAAGGCACAAAAGAGGACTTATGGGAAGGCTAGAGGTTGGGTAGGGTGGGATCAGAGCTCATAGAACCAAAGAGAGTCTGAAGGGCCAGGTTTGGAAAATGGGTAGGAATCAAGAGGGCTCCCGAGTCTGGCCACAGGACATCAACACCATTGTCACTGGCACCACAGCTCCAACCTCACCATCCTTTCCTCTCTGTGTCATTTACTCAGTGGTCAAGGTCTTGGGCAGGAGCTTATGGTGGGCTGATCCTGGGGAAGGAGAGGTGCTCCCTTTTTAAACTTCTCTAATAACGACTGGCACAATGAATGGTTCCCCCCAAACTAGAGCTTCGATACTGAGCCATGGAAAATCCCAACTTTTGTCCATTATAGGAGCAAGACACCTCCTCCTCCCACCAAGGGTCATGTGTGGATAATAACAGGTGGTCTCTAAACAGCCTTCTAAAGAAGGGCATATCCTGCTATCTGCAAGATTTTTTTTTTAAAGGTTATACTGAATTGGTATCAGTGCTGAATTTCATGGAATGATAAGGGAGAGGCATCATGCTGCCTTAGTTTGGGCACCCAAGTCAGACTACTTGGATTAGTAGCTAGGCTTCACCATTTGACTAGCTGTGTGATTCTGGTTGAGCAACTTAGCCTCTCTGAGCTGCAGGATTTTCATGTGTAAAAGAGATGATCACATAATTCTTACCTTGAAGAGTTGTTATAATCCTTATAAGGATAGATTTAGATAAACTGTATAAAGCACTTAATGCCTAGCATATGGTAAATTCTGAATAAATAGTAGCTAAGATCATCATCATCATCACCGTCACCATCATCATCACCATCACCATCACCATCATCACCACCATCATTACCATCATCATCATCATTATCATCACCACCACTGGGAATCTTTTTCTCACAGTGTTCAGCTTCTTTTCTAAATAAATGTTTAATAAACACTTAAAGGATATTGAAGAGGCACCCCTAAATTTGCCCACTTATCGATTCCAGTTAGTGATGTTAAATTTTCAGGAATCTTGCCAGCCCATTGTTAAAATGTTGGTAGCTCAAAACCTGACATGGTGGGAGTATTTACACCATGGAATTTGTCAAATGCTACAAACCAAGGCTTTTACCTCCTTCCCCACTCCCAGCCAGTTGTTAAATGTTTTCCAGCAGCACCACTAATTATAATCCTGTCCTAGCTTTGGAGTATCCTTTAGAGGATTCTTGTTTCTTTATGGCCCACCAAACCCTAGGATCCTGCTCCCATACAAAGAAGGCCACTAATCAATGGTGCTGAGTAAACATGAGACAGATTTAAATTAATTTACTTATCATTAAAAGCAGATCTGATTCCAATGGTGCACTGAGTCTAATGGGAATTGTGGGTGGAGATAGTAGATAGCTCATGCTTGGAGCCTTGGTAGGAGCCGGGCTAAGCCCCTGGGTGGCTCAATCCATGGTCTGTCCCAGAAGGAGTAGAGAGAGGGGCCGGGTAGCCTTTCCTGGGGTTTGGGACTTACAGATTGCATTTCAAAGCTTTTTTCCTTTTCAGTGTCTAGATGCTCCGTTGAAAGGAAGGGCAGCACTATAATTCCTGTATAGGAGGGGCTTAGGGCCAGCGATCTGGTCACAAGGAAGGATCAGGGGATTTATCTGAAAGCTGCATTTGCAGTAGCAGGCCCAAAGATTGGGTGGTACAGATCAATACGAATAGCATGGTTTTCTACCAAGTCTTTTACTTGTACTTTGCACAAAATTAAGGGAAATGCCATCGCTCATCTCAAAAGCATTTTTAAAACATTGAGGTGTTTTGAGGGCTAATAGAAACTATGAGACGGGGCCAAAGCCATCCCTCAAGAAAGCCCACACCTTGGCTCCTGACAGTGATGATGAGGCAAAGGATGGGGACACTGGGGTGGAAGCAGGTAACTTGGTATATCTGGGTAGCACCTGTAGCCAGTTTATTGTCGTGGCAGTTGTCGGGGCTCTGCAGTCAAACCGTCTTTTTTCACATCTCGCCTTCATTCTTTGCCAGCTGTGTGATCTTGGGTGACTTACTTAACCTCTCTGAACCTTCTGTAACATTTTGAGAATAACATCTGCCCTATCGAGTGTGAGCATTAAAGGAGATAGTATGAGGCCCAGTGCTCAGATGAATGGTAGCTTTTGTTAGTGTTGGCATGAGAGAGAGATGGATGTGGGAGCAGGGAGGGAAGGTTTGGGAGAGGAGACAGAGCACCCGCAGGAACTCAGCAGGTATTGGAGAATGGAAGGCACAGGAGGGCCCAAATGCTGAGAGAGCTCAGAATAGAAACTGTATTGATAGCAGCATGCAAAGCACGATCACTTGAATTACAACTTTAATTGGATTTCTTGGAGGGAGGGGCGTGACTCACTGCCTTTGATAGATGCTATTGCCCTCATGGAGTCTCTATCATGGGGGTTGAAAATTTTCCACCTGCACTTGTAGTCTTGAGACCTTGTTTCAATAACAATCCAGGACTGTGTGTACTCCATGCCCAGCTGCCGCTTGCCTCCCTTTCTTCATCGCATATTTACTGCGAGGTGTCAGGCACAAGTGATGTGCTAGAACCACAGAGCGAAGAAGTGAAGTCCTTTAAAGGATGCACAGTCAGTTTAGGGAGATACACAAGCGTCTAGATGATTATCAGGAGGCCGGGCTGTGGCATGAAAGGAGAGGAGACGACCTAGTCTGGGGACATCAGGAAGGCTCCAGAAGGGAATGCTAGGGTTGTCTTGAAGGCCTCATAGGAATTAGTCTGAGATGAAGGTGTTCTGGGATGGGAGAGGGAGTTAAAGGGAGCAAAGGCTTGAACGATGCAGATGAGGACTCACACGAGCTTGCAGATGGGCTGCTAGCCCAAAGATGAGGCTGACGAGCCACAGGCAAGGAGGGGCTTCTGCTGTGGCTACAGCGACTCAAGATTGGCCGTGTTCTCCTCTAAGTAAAGGGGGGTCCCATGATAATTTAAAATGAAAAACTTAAAAAAATTTATCCAGATAATGCATAAATATTGTAAAACATAAAATAAAATAAAATACAGAGAAGCAAATGAAAGAAATAAAAATTCCTTCACAATACTCATTGTAGTAGTTTGAGTGGAGTTTTGCTGTCTTTTTCCTATGCATATATCCTTTGCAAAATTGGATCAATATTCTTAACCAGGTTCTTAAAATATGCTTTATTCTCTCATATCAATAACATCTCTTCTGAGCATCATTTTAAATGCCTGTGTAGAATTTTGTATGCATACATACCATAATTTATTTAAACAATCCTTTATTGCTGTTGGACATTTAGGGTGCTTCCAGTTTTTTGCTATTGCAAACGAGGCTATATCATGCATAGCTAAATCTTTGTGGTACCCTTAATTATCTCCTTAGGATGAAATCTGGGAAATGGGATCACTAAAGATGTTTTCAATGTTTTCAAGCCTCTTGATATATGTTCCCAAATTGTCCCCTACTTTCTACTCCCATTAGTCCACTGGCCATTTTTATTAATTCTCCATGGAGCTTTTCATTGCTGTCTTCTCAGACTCACCACATCACTAGAAACGTGTCAACTGAGGGCTCTTCAGTAGGAACGGAGAGGAACAAGGCTAAGAGTCTGGCCATTGTTCTAAACACTCCGGCTTGCAGAAGGCTCCCCTCCTCCGCCAGCACAGAGCAGGCCCCTTGGCTAACATGTGCTTAGAAAACGAAGCTGATTTTGAAAGTCTGGCCTCTCTCTTCCTATAGGATTGCCAGAAAAAACACAGATCTGGATTTCAGATAAACGACGGGTCATTTTTTAGTGTATGTAAGTTCCAAATATTGCATGGGGCATCCTTACACTAAAAATAACTTGATAGATCTTGGACTTCAAGAGGATTTTATGAATTTGACCTCAAAATCAAGGGAAGTAAAAGCAAAAATAAATGAATGGGACTACATCAAACTAAAAAGCTTCTGCTCAGCAAAAGAAATCGTCAACAAGGTAAAGAGACAACCATCTCAATGGGAAAATATATTTGCAAGCAACGTCTCTGATAAGGGCCTAATATCAAAATATACGAAGAACTCATATGACTCAATAACAACAAAAAAACAAATGATCCAATCAAAAAATGGGCAGAGGACCTGAACAGACACTTCTCGCTAGTGGACATACAAATGGTCAACAAATATATGAAAAGATGCTCAACATCGCTAGCTATTAGGGAAATGCAAATCAAAACCACAATGAGATATCATCTCACACCTGTTAGAATAGCTATAATCAACAGGACAAGTAATAACAAATGTTGGAGAGGATGCAGAGAAAAAGGAACCCTCATACACTGCTGGTGGGACTGCAAATTGGTACAGCCACTATGGAAAACAGTGTGGAGTTTCCTCAAAAAACTAAGAATTGATGTACCATATAATCCAGCAATCCCTCTACTGGGTATTTACCCAAAAGACTTGAAAACCCATATCCCAAAAGATATTTGCACACCGATGTTCATAGCAGCATTATTCACAGTGGCCAGGACATGGAAGCAGCCGAAGTGTCCTACGATAAATGATTGACTAAAGAAGCTGTGGTATATATATACAATGGAATATTACTCAGCCATAAGAAGAGATGAAATACTGCCATTTGCGACAACATGGATGGACCTCGAGATAATCATGCTAAGCGAAATAAGCTAGACCAAAAAAAGTTTGAAAATCACATGATATCACTTATATGTGGGATATAAACCTGCAACAAATGAGCAGGGCACACAGAGACTCAGGGACATGGACAATAGATTAGTGGTTACCAGAGGGTAGGGGGCAGGGGGTAGGGGAGAAGGGAAGAGGTAGATAAGGTAAAGGGGGTCAAATATAGGGGATTTGGGGGAGGGTGAAATGGGTAAAAGGGATCATATATACGGTAGCTGAAGGAAACTGGACTCTGGGTGGTAATCACACAATAGAATATATAGATGTCAAATTATAATGTACATCTGAAAATTATATAATTGTATTAACCAATGTTACCACAATAAACTTAATAAAAAAGTGACTCGATATTTATCTGAAATTCAAATGTAACTGGGTGCCCTGTGTTACTATCTGCTAAATCTGGCAATCCTATCACCTCAGTACTAGTCTTACCTCCCCGGTCTATGCTGGCTGTATTTTCTCAAGGGGCCTTTTGAGAAAATATTGCAAGCTGGACAGCAAAAACGTTTTAATGGTTGTTGAGTTCTTCCCTGTATAGTTGGAAAATTCTATACGTAATCCACGCCTTGTTATTGGACATTCATGTTGTTTCTCCTTCTCTTCCTGTCCCGTTTTTTCCCCTTCCCACCTCTCCCCGCCTTTCTTCCTTTCCCCATCTCCTCTTCCCGTCCCTTCCTTCCTCCTCTTCCTTGTCCTCCTCATTCTTCATCTTTCTCACCCTGCCCATCTCTCTCACCAGTTTGGAGCCTAATCTTTGTCCACATCTCTAATTCCTTGTGGACCACTCCTCCAAGGCCCTCAGGGCTAGTATTAGGGAAATCCAGGGTCAAAACATCTCTCCCCTTCATAGCTCTCTGAGCCATCCGCGGGTATGGCCTGTATGTGTCAGTCTAGGCACTAACTTGGCAAGCAATTGTGAGATAAAAGTAGAAACTATGAAATCACAAAATATCTCCTTCAGAGAAGCGAAGGACGCAAAGAAGGACAAATGCTGTCACAGAACCTGCCAGGTCGCATTGGCAGGAAATCTGTTGCCCAACCTCATGTGCTCTGGGCACAGTCCAACTCCCTGCTGGAGTCCAGGGAAGAAGGTGGGCATGGGCTCGGTCAAAGCAGCAGGGCCGGTGAGAGCCCTGTGGTCTCGCCATGTGGCCTTGGTTGCAGGCCTCGACTCATGGTGTCTCTTGGGAGTGAAAATCGAGTCAGGAAGCCCGGCACACACTAGGTTTTCAGTGTTTTGCAGGTGATTGATTTGTGGGATGAGTCAGCAAATTAATGAATCAATGATCAATAGTCCGCTTTCTTCACCCATAGAAGATGAGAGCTCTTCCAGCTCCAGCAACTTGGTTAGTCTCATTACTTCCCACGGTTCTTTCTGATGGTCAGGACCCAGCAAGATTTTTCTTTAACGGGCCAGCTAGTAAAAAGTTTAGACTTTGCAGGCCACATGGTCTCTGTCTCACTTACTTAACTCTGCTGTTATAGTTCGAAAGCTGTCAAAGACAATACTTAAAGGAACGGGCATGGCTCTGTTCCAATAAAACGTTATTTATTGACATTGAATTTTGAATTTCGTATAATTTTAATGTATCCTGAAATGTTATTTTAATTTTTATTTCCCCCTGCCCCCAACCATTTTAAAATTCAAAAACTAGTCTTACCTCATGGGTCTTATACCAAAGCAGGCAGTGGGCCAGAAGTGGCCCACAGGCCATCATTTGTCAACTCGTCAAAAATTCATGAGCAAACACATCTTCCAGGAAGTCCTTCAGAATGAGGATGCTCTTTCTCCTTGATGCACACACAGCAATCACCACGTCTGCCAAACTGGCTTTCATAGACACATTCGTGCCGTGCTCTCACTCTGGAACCTATGTTAAGTCTCTTATAACCCAGACCTGTACGTCACCAACACATCCTTTGTCAGTAGACTCTTCACTGTCACATTCCCTGGGGATACCACACTCCTTTCTATAGCCAGCATGGGACTGCACTGCCCCCTCCACTTGGGTGCCTGGTACCCTTCTCCCTGACCATCCAGACCATGCCCTTCCCGTAACTGGCACCTCAAGCGGAGACGCCTTCCCCCAAACCACCCTCATCTCCAACCATGACATGGGAGTCTCATATTCCCAGTTTGAGTTCAACTTCCTGTCGCTTACTCTGTGACCTGAGCAAGTTCCTAACACCGTCCGGAGAATGATCATAATAGCGCTCACCTCACAAGGTTACTGTGAGAGTTAATTGAGATGATTCGTGTCAAATACTTGGCCCAGAGCCTAGCGCCGATATTACAAAAACATTAATAAGTGCCAGCTGTGATTATACTTCTGTATTGTTTGGCCTTTTTACAGGGAGGCCATGTTTATATAATATTTATATAATTTTTTAAAAGACCAAAAGTACCCTTTTAGGTCTAAAGCAACACTGAACAATATTGTTGGTGTTTTTTTTTTTTAATCAGGTAAATTTTTAATTGATAATAGACACAGAACAGGGCAGAAATCCCAAGTGTTCAGCTTGATGAGTTTTGCGTTGTTAGTAGTTTTTTTTCTAAGATGAATCAAAACAGTCAATCTGGAAAACCCTGGGCTAAGAGGAGGATAATTTGTGCTTGAAGAAGGTGACAACCTTTTGAGAACAGTGCCACACCCAGGAATGAGGTTGGGCTTCTACCCAAGGAAAAAGCCAATTGACACACAGACAGGGAGAAAACAGACAGCATGGTCATCAGTGATGCATCACAAAGGCGTCCCTTTCAGAGATGTGTCACCTGAGCTCATGGCAGACACCCCTCGGGTCCCCTGGTCCCCAGCATGACACGGAGAGATGGCTGAGCTCACGGGCTCCCTGGAGATGTCTCAACACTTATTCTCTCCCAAGGGGAGCGCTGCAGCTCATTAATCCAAGAACACGAAACAAATGTGCACATTCGTCATCTCAGTGCCATGAGGTGTGAGGAAATCGAAAGAACACACGAAAATGAGACTCATTCTTTGACGCAGACATATTGGCTAAGATTTTTCAAGAGTGACTGCCAGCTGACAGCCCAGCTGTCACCTCCTTACCCATGGCGGAGGGGTGGATGGGAGTACCCTTTCCTGTGTGCCTGCTATGTCTGGGCAACACACAGGGCTGCCCGCTCCCCACATGTAAGCTTATTTTATTCTCATACGACCCCGAGGCAAATGTATTGTTCCTTTCAACAGTGAGACTCAGCAGTGAAGGGACTTGCCCGAGTCATACAGCCAATAAATGGTGGAGCTGAGATCCACACTCAGCTTCGACTGAGTCTAAAGCACGTTAATGCCACTATGCACTAACAGAACAGGACTCCAGGAATTGCCGAAACCCCTCGTTTAATACACCAGGAAACAGAGGTCTGGAGAAGGCAGCGTCTTGCCCAAAGTCATTGTGGTATAGCAAGAAATATATTTAATCTTTACCCTCAGTTTCTGGCACGGAGCTCCTGAAACTCTTGTAATTTCCCGAGAGATCACGGTGCTAGGGGCATCTTTTTTGTTCTATTTGTTCTTTGACTCTGGTTCTTGACCCAAGAGCTTCTAAGACCCGGGGAATTTTCAGAGTGATAAGGGTGTCTAAATGTTGTACGCTACTGAGATGACAGGTAACCAGGACCCTTGGATAGCTTCAGGATGGGGTCTGGTCACCAGAAAGACCAAGGCGTGATCAGAAGCTTGGAACTTTCAAAGTCATCCCCCATTCTCGAGGAGAGGAGAGGGGCTGGAGATTGAGTTAATAATCGATGGTGCCTACGTGACGTAGCCTCGTGAAAATGCCTGCAGTCTGATGTTTGGGGGTCTTCGCATTGGTGACACGTGGAGGTGCCGGGAGGGTGGTGCATCTGGAGAGGACACGGAAGCTCCACGACTCTTCCCCACACTTTGCCCCATGTTCCTTTTCGTCAGGCTGTTCACCTTTATCCTTCGTAGCATCCTTTATAATGAACTCATAAACGGGTGTAAACGTTTCCCCCAAGTTTGGCGAGTAGTTCCAGCACACTCTCGAGCCGAAAGAGAAGGTCACAGAAACCCCCGATTCATAGCGAGTGGGTCAGGGTACTTCTGGTGGCCTGGACTTGCGATCGGCATCTCAAGTAGGACTGAGCCCTTGACCTGTGGGGTCTACGTTAACTCTGGGCAGTGAGTGTCAGGACTGAATTAGAGTGTAGATACCCAGCTGGTGTCCACTGAGGACTGGAGAATTCCTTGGTGTGGAAAAACCCACACATTTGGTGTCAGACGTGCAGAGTGTATGGGAAAACGGAGTTTTTCTTTTAGTCATAATGGAGATTCATGGAGGGACTTGGACTCAGTCAGATCCAGGTTCCACGTCTCCGGCAAGAGCTGCATCTCTACCACCAGGCTTCCCTCCCTCTTCCCATCCATCCCACCAGGCTTTGGTTTTCCCAGCCGGAATTTGTAAGTTGAAGAATAGAGCTGAATTATTTGGGACCTGAAGGCCCTCCTTTGCCTGCCGGGTGTTTGGAAGAGGAAGAGAGAGAGAAGGGGGAAGAGGTGGGAAGCGGGCAGGGGAGAGGACCTTGAGGAAAACCACAGAGGTGTTCACAGCGTGCTACAGCATGATTCCCCGTGATGGCTTCAGAAGAAGGCCACCTCACTTGTTCACGTGTGGTGGCTTCGGATGGGTTTGGGACGGTGCAGATCGTGCTGAGCGCGGTTATTTATGAACACAGGATGAGGGGGCCAAGGCCGCCTAAGGTGAGCCCACTACACCTGGGTGACAGGTGTGAGGACGACCGGTGTAAACCCCACCCAAACACTCGCGGGTCTGGGTACACGGGGGCCGAGGTTATGCACAATTTTAGCTTCCTTCTTCGAATGTGTTTGTATTTTCCAAAATTTCTACAGAGATCCAGGATCTGGTCTACAATCAGATAAGAATTTTATTTAAAACTTTCGTAGAAAAGAATATAATCAATGAAAGTTATTTTTTTATTTTTTTATTTTTTTTTTGAAGTTGAACACGTTAGCTTCACTTGTCAAATAAATTGCTTGTCCGGCAGCGTTTTCTCTCTTTTTCTCCCTGTTTCTTTCTAACAGCTAATAAGGATAATAGATATCATTTACCAAGCATTTTACTATGTGTGTCCTAGGCACGTGCTCAGCACCTGACATGCATAATAATCCTAGGGAGAAGTACTGTTAAAATTCCTATTTGAAAGACAAGGAAAGAGACTGAGAGACATTAAATCGCTGGTGTGCAGCCCTTTCGAACCAGAGCTGTTTAGTGTCTATACTCTCGCTTCTCACACAACCTGTCTCTCTTTTCTTCCTTTGGCCATCTTTTTTTCCTCTCATCTCTCAAAAACCATTAGTCAGGTACCTGTGTCAGTTCTGTGGTTATGACCCTGGATTTCTCAACTTCAGCACGATTAACATTTTGGATCGGGTAATTCTCTCTTGAGGGGAGCTGCACATCCCTGGACTCTACCCACTAGATGCCAGTAGCAACCCCCACACACACCCAGTTGTAACAACCAAATATGTCTCCAGACATTGCCCAATGTCCCTGGGGACCAAAACTGTCCTCATTAAAAACCACCGATGTAGCCTGATCTTCGTACTAATTGTGGAAAATGGTCCTGGAGCCCCTCAAGTTGAACAATCGCAGATAGGAACCCACGGGAACACTTCATGCCCTTCTCGCAAGCACCCAAGCTCATCTGAGGCAGCTGCCACCTGCTAAGACATTCCAGGACAGGGCCTGACAAATGGTTGGAGTGCCTCTGGCCAAAGGAGACACAGGCTGAAGTGAGACACTCTTGCCACTTGTCCTGGAAGCTGGGCCACTGGGATTGAAATGAGTAACATGGGCAGTTCTTGACCAGCAAACGGCAGGGGCCACCAAGCTTCTGAATGGAGGCAGCAGACCAGGTTGTTGATGAAGACCCTGTGGAAGGAGGCAGAAGGATCAGTGTACTCAGATGAGTCAATTTCTAGTTCTGGTCCCACCCCCATGTGCTGTGGGACACAGATGAGCCTTTTGAGAATGTTAATATTTCCCTCTGTCTCTTCCCGGGACAGTGGGATAGTGTGTCCAGACCGGCCCACGCCATCCCCTCTCCTGCTTTACTCTTCTCCTTTGTAGCATCTGACATTTCATTCTGTTTGTGTTCCCCTGTATCCCTTGCCTAAATTTCAGCTCATGATGTCAGGGAAGCCTACTGAGTCCCTGTAGCCTATGACGGTGGCAGACATAGTAAATGCTCAATAAAGGTGTGCAGAATGAAGGTGCGCACGCGCACACACACACACACACACACACCCCACGGGGAAGCGATCTGATGACATGTCTCAACGGCCATAGACATGCTGAGCTCTTTGTACTCAGGGGACCCACTTCTGAGAATCTACGGCCCCCACCCAAAATAATCCAACATAAAGAAAAAGACTATGTGCATTCCTGTTCATCTTACAGCAGCTAAATTAGCACAAACCATCTGAAAAACCCACCTAAGTAATCAAGATAAAGGCATAATTAACGCGACCCCAATAAATCTACTTGGTGAGATTCCAGGCAGCCGTTACAAATGTCGTTTCGAGTAAGATGAGTTAATATTGCAACACACACACTGTTGGTGGAAATATCATGCACATTCCCTCTGGAGGGCAATTTGAAAATTCCTATTAAAATGCACATGTTTGTGCTACTCAACCCAGCGATTGCATTTTTAGGAATTTGTTTTTCTAGGAATTTATTCATTTCCAAGAATTTATCCTAGAATTGTATTAGGAAACAACTCCTATGTTTATGAATAGGGGTATCATTAAATAAATCCCTGTGTATCAACATAATGGAGTAGTATACAGCCATTAAAAATGAGAAGATTTGCATACGCTGACCTGGAATAAAAGGAGACTTTCTCTATCTATGCTGTGAATTTCTGTAATGTTTGAATGTGTTTAATAACAAACTGATAAAAGGAAACACTGAGCCTACTAAAGAGCTCGTTAATACAAGCAAACACACGCAAGGCACGTGAGGACTGGGAGAAACACAATCAAGGTATTAACAGTGACTGATCATTTCCACATCATGAGAAGACAGGCCATCTTTATTTTTCTTCTTTTGGGAGAAAACTTTCTATAAAGAGCCCGTGTGACCTTTACAAAGGCCAACTCCCTCCCCTAAATTCTCTTTGTTGAAACTGGGGTGGTGCTGAGGGTGTAGCATGTTCTGCCAATGTAACCTGCTGTCGTGCGGTGTCCTGTTTCCTCAGGATGGATGACATCCAGCTCTGCAATGACATCATGGACCTGAAGCAGGAGCTGCAGAACTTGGTCGCCATCCCAGGTAACCATTTGGGACTTCACCTCAGATAAGCAGCTG
The DNA here is from genome assembly GCF_902729225.1 of Pteropus medius. NCBI lineage: Eukaryota > Metazoa > Chordata > Mammalia > Chiroptera > Pteropodidae > Pteropus > Pteropus medius. Next base: position 14,013,789 of record NW_024349798.1, read on the forward strand.
CTCGGAGGCCCCAGCCTGCTCCATCTGTACCCCTCGGCACTGGCAGACAGAGTTCTCTTAGCATGACCTCGTCCTCATCCTCGTCCCTGATCACATGATTCAAACCCAGCTCAGTGTCAGGCAGAGCCAGGTCAAGTCCTTGACCTTGGGCTTTATCTCTCTGAGACTCAATTTCTCCTCCTCTGAAACAGGGTAGTAATGGTACCTAACTCATTGGGTGTAAGTCCCATCGTGGTAAGTGAAAACAATGTGATCCACTTGCTTAATATGACATCTATGCCTTCGTAAGAGCCCAGGAAATATTAGCAATTATCACTATTATTATCCTGCTTGGGAACAGGCAAAGTATGGTGGTGGCAAGCTCTGACTTTACAGTCAAACCTAGACCTGTCACTTATTAATGACATGACCTTGGGCAAGTTACTTCACTAAAACTCAATTTCTTCATCTGTCAACTAAGATAATCGTGGTATCTGCCTCATAGGATTGTCGTGGGGTTGACGGAGGGAAAAAATACATTAAGTGCTTACTTGGCACAGCTCCCATCCTATAGAAAGTGCTTAATAAATTATTGCTATCATCATCGTCGTCATCATCATCATCATCGTCAACGAAACAAATTTCTACCCATCCTTCAGGTCATAGCTTATTTGGCTCCTTCTCCCAAGAAAGGCTTCCATCCTTATCTGGGCTGGGTTCGGTGCCCTCCAGGGGGTTACTCTTATCAAAGTACCTATCACATAATTGCCTGTCAACTCATATATGTCCCTCTCTAGAATCCCATGCTCCTCGAGGATAGGAATGAGGGCCTGGCAGGTGCTAAGGGGGAGATTTATTGAACGAACAAACACAAATATGTTTCGAGAACCTTGCCTTGGCCTTGGCAAAGAACAGCACAGGCCAGATAAGCACCCGCCGCACATTGTTGTTAAATTGAATGTTTTTGCTATTCTGTCAGTTCAATAGGTATGTCTCAAGAGGCTGCATTGCTGCTAGGTGCTAGGCATGCAGTGATGAACTGATCGTAATTCCCTACTCTAAGGCTCTCACAGGTTGGTAGAAAGAGATCGCCTGACACCCCGTGGAGACCTATTATTGAGTCAGAAGTGCAGCACAATGCACTTTAGAAGAGGGTGTTGTTCTAAATGCTTCCACACTAGGGACATTTGGGGCTGGATAATTCTGTTGGGACAGGAGGGCTGTACTGTGTGTTATAGGATTTTGCAGCATCCCTGGCCTTGACACACCGCATGTCAGTCGTATGTCCCTCCCTCCCAGTCGTGACAACCAAAGTGTTTCCAGATATTGCCAAACATCCTCTGGCCAAAGATGGGGGGCGGGGTGGGCCAGTCGCCCCCTGTCCCAATTAGAGTCCAGTGACAAGCCGCTGGATGACCTTCATGGAACGACGTCATGTCTCTGAGCCTGAAATTCCTTGCTTGTAAAATGACACCAGCAATGCCCCTCTTCTGTGGTAGTTGTGACCGTGCCACAACGTAACACGAGATCACAAAGGCAAGGCGTAGGCGTGCCCCCAACGCATTCCTGTTCTGACGGGGTGTGTGCAACAGCAGCAGAACTTTCAGATGCCGCCGCTTTAGGGAGCACGTGCTATGTGCCAGGCCCCGTGCAGGCCCCGGAAAGACACAAGCGAGGGGACAGCCCTAACTGGAAGGAGGTGACGGCTAATGGGTACGGAATTTCTTTTGGAGTTGATTAAAATGTTCCACACGCAATCGTGGTGATGGTTCCATAACTCTGAATAACATTTCAAAAGGTGACTTGTATAATATGTAAATTATGTTTTAATAAGACCGGTACCACGGAAAGTAAAATGTCGAACAGAAGACAATAAATAAATAGGGGAAAAATAGTCAAGTCCAGACACCACCTACTGGAAATTCCAATTCGATTCGTGTGGGGCGCTGGCACTGGTCACTTATAAAAGCTCCTCACGTGGCTGTGGTGAGCAGCCAGGGTTGAGAGCCACCAGGCCAGTTCGACTCGGTCATTTTATAGCCCCCACAGCCCCTGAGGAACGGTTTGGTTGAAAGGTATGAAACGCACCCAAGTGGATGTAAGCACCAAACAGGCAATTACGGGAAGGGCAGCGGAGACCCCTGCAACCCTTGGGCACTGGGTTCACGTCCCGGGGCGGCTGTAACAAATCCCCGCAAACTTCGCGGCTTCAAACAACAGAAACTGGTTCTCTCCCAGTTCTGGAGGCCGGGATTCAAAACCAAAGTGTCGGCTTCTAGAGAAGAATCCTTCCTTCGTCTCCCAGCTTCCGAGGGCTTCCATCCATCCTCGGTGTTCCTTGACTTGTAGAAGCCTCACTCCAAAATCTGCCTCGGTCGTCATGGCCTTCCTCTCTCCATGTGTCATCTCCTCTTCCTATAAGGACACCAGTCATTGGATTAAGGATGCACCCTAATGAATGTGACCTCATCTGAACTGATGACATCTGCAAAGATTCTATTTCCAAGTAGGGTAGACATGAAACCTGGGGAGGCGGGTGATACGATTTATCCCATGCAGGCATGAAGTTCGCCCCAACCTCACAAGGGTCCAGAGTCAGAAAAGGAAAGCTGTTAGAATGTTCTTCCACGATCTTCCCACACAAGACCCCAACTCTCAGGGCCTCCGTGTTGACACCTCCCACTTGGGAGAAAGGATTCCCAGAGCCCGTTGTTGGCTCAGCAGGACTTATGCCAGCAACTGAGGTAAAGGAGACGAGAGTGCATGGCCACCAGGCCAGCCAAGACCCCCTCAGTCCAGAAGGGCTCCCCTCGGGGATGTGGCAGCCTCTAGAGCATATGTGGAAATGGGTGGGCGCTGGGGGTCTTTGGAAATGGGGGCTCATGACTGACCAGGACTGGGACCAGGTTGGGAAGAACAACACACTCAACTGGAGCACCAAAAAACTCAGTAATTAGGATAAATAATATTTTAGTGCAACGGGTATTTGGGTTAAAATATCAAAATTCATACCAAAAATCCACCATGAGCAAAATACTGCAAGTTTAAATGACGGTGAGATCAGTACTGATACTTACTCATTGGGTGGAGGCCAGGGGTGCTGAAACTTGCAGTGTAGGGGCAGTTCCTCATGAGGAATGCCATCAGCTGCCCTGCCGAGAAACGCGGGCTGCACAAGGTCATAGGGCCAGGTAGTAACGGAGCCCAGGCCCTGAACACCAGTCCCACTGATGCCTCAGGAACCGTCCTGATCACTTTTGTGCGGCAAGTCAGATATCAACAACGTTTCCTTTCCCTTCCTGCGTTCCTGCTCACCTGTCCCCACTTTCTCCCCTGATCCCTTGTTAAGAGTCTTTCTGTGTATTCCCTGGATCACTGCCAGGGTTCTAGATAGATTTAGCTAAATTTAGGAGGAAAAGAAATGATGCTCTGGGCAACACATCAATAAAAGTATTAAAGAAAGAGAGCACTGAATGACCAAAAAAAAAAAAAAAATCATGTTTTGCCAGCCAAGGTTGGAAAATAATTCACCAGTTCCCGGAGGTTGGGTGCGGGTGACTGGTCAGAAAGAACACCCAGGGCCCTCCTTGCATTGAGTGCTTCCCCAGGACAGGCCAAGATGCCTCATCCCCCACTCCATTGCCACCACCGCTGTCTTCAAGCTAGAGATGCTCAGAGCTGGCTATAGGGGCCGTGGCACCTTCTCGTTGGGCATGGAAATCGTATCTCCCTCATTTGAAAGGTTTAAGGTAGTGATTCTCAATCAGGAGCAATTTTGCCCCCCAAGGGACTTTGGGCAATCCGATGACATTTTTGGTTGTCACAACTGGGGGAAGAATTCTATTGGCATCAAGTGGCTAGAGACCAGAGATGCTGCTAACTATCCTACAGTGCAAAAGACAAATCCCCATAATAATTACCTAACACAAATACCAATAGTGTCAAGGTTGAGGATGCTAGATTAGATGAAAATGTAAAGCTTGTGAGAATATAAATATAACAGCTTTCAATTTACTAAGCATTTGCCTTTCACACTTACACTGTGTGATTTGCTTTTCTTTCATTAAATAAGGATTCTTTTCTTTTGTACCTGGTTCAGTAAATATTTAATCTGGAGGGCATTTAATCATTTGTACCCAGAGTCACACAGCTAGGAAGGGGAGGAGCTGGGGCGTCAAGCCAGGGCTCTCTGATTCCTCAGGGAGTTCTCACAGTTGGGGTAGGGGCTCCAGTCCAGGGAGACAAGTTAGGAGGCCACGGCATGGCCCAGGGAGAGGAGATGGTGGCCTGGACTGATGAAGTGTGCTGGAGGAAATGAGAAGCAAGTGGAGGGTCACATTGACAGGTGCGTGGAGATGTTAGGAATCAGGCGTGTGATGCCAGCACGTGGAAGGTAAGTTGGCAGTTCTCATTGGCTGAGTAGGTGTAGGTGGGTAGGGCATGGAAGCAGGTGGGTGGGGCCTGCAGGCAGGTGAGAGATGCTGGCAGAAAAGTATGTGACACGCACAAGCAGGTGAGCTGTATCGGGCAGTGGAGTGGCTACTTGGGTAGGGAACTGGTTTGTAAGCTGGCACAGATCACTTCGAATAGGTAGCTTCTCTGTGATTTACTAGGAAGGGCTGCATGAGGAGAGGGCTGCAATTGAGTTTCTGGGAGGCTGGGGGATGCCTGAACTGGTCAGAGACAGAAAACAGGAGCAAACAACTCGGGGAGGGAGGTGTGTCAGTTCCTGGAGGCCCTGTGAGTCCTTATGGACCGGCCTGAGAGAGCTGAGGGACCAAGGCACCCTGGCGAGTCTGGACTCTGCGTTAACTCACCTGCAGAGGGCTGGGAGGTGCTCTGTGGTGTCGGCGAATGATTTGGGGAGTCTGGCCCACAGGATACCCCTCCACCCCATCAACGGCCAGGAATCCCAAGGGTTGCTAGAAATTCCACCCCCTTTTTCATTTCCCCTTGTGGTTAACGAGAAAAGCTGATTTTCTCTCTTGCTCAAATATTATAGTCCCCTCGCTTCTGATTCTGCCTCCAGATCTAGAGGAAATTGTCAACGTCAGTCCTAGGTACTTGGGACACGGCTGCATCGTGACCATTCAGTGAGCACTTGCCACGCATGGCCAAGCTCTATGCGAAGCCATCGACTCACATCACTATGCTTTAGCCTCACTAGGTGTATTTGACAGAGGAAGACACTGAAGCTTGAAGAGGTCAAGTGACTTCTTCAAGTTCACCCATCCAGTGAAATGGTAGAGGCAGGATTCCAACCCCCCGGCCCCTCGGACTCCAGTGCTTTCAACAGCTCTACTCAGCTGTTTCTTTGCTGATGTTTGTTTCTTCCCAGAAAAAGAAAAAACCAAGCTTCAGAAGCAGAGAGAGGACGAGCTCATCCAGAAGATCCACAAACTGGTGCAGAAGAGAGACTTCCTGGTGGATGATGCCGAGGTCGAGCGGTTAAGGTGAGTGGGTGGCACTGCCTGGAGCACCGCCCTCAGCTTCCTACCAAAACCATCGTCTGCTCCTGGGACTCACAGCCTTGCCTAACAGGTGTGGCCTCGGCACACGCACCCACAACGCTGGATCCAGATGAACCCTGAGAACCCATTCTGGCCTGAGGACCCATTTCATATTCAAGAGAAAGTCAAATCCAGCCTTGCAGAGGCCTGTGGGTCTTAACTAAAGGTCATTTGAGGAGGCGGCCAGGGAAAGATTAAACCATATAACACACGGCAGCGCTTCCTACACATTCTCTTCGATTTCTAGAAACTTCCGTTGGTTTCGATAGAAACTCTGCCCACTGTACTGACTTGTTTCTTTGCCTCCTTCTCTGCCTCCCAGTGTTTTCTTTCCTTTCCTTCTCCTTCATGGCTTTGATGTTCCTCTAAGGTCTCCTATTTGCAGATGTACCTGCCTCCTTGATCTGCAGAGCCATGGGCACTGGAGCCATGTGTGTTTGGAGGCTGTGGAGGAAGCTGAGCAGGGGAAAGATGAGAATGTTGATTCTTGAATATTTTTTGTCCCAGCAAAGCCTTGGAAGCCCTCCACAAGGAGAGGGGCTCACAGGGCCTCTTCCACCCCAGAGGATTACTTCTTCTTTATTCTCTCTGTCTACCTGGGTCCTCTGAGGCCCCTGGGGTGCACGTTGCCTAGCTCAGCCAGGATTGGCCCACTGTCTTTGCTCCTGTCTTTGCTCTTGGAAGAGCTGAGGTGACCTGCGCTCTGAGACCTGCCACATATCTTATGGGAGCATAGGTATCTAGAGTGACTTAAGGATATAGGGTCAGGAGAGGTGTTGCCCAGCTAACTGAACCCCCAGCAGGGAGAGAGAGTCCTGTAATGTTCCTGCCTCTGCCCTGGGGTCTCATCCATACCCTAGGTAGGCATTTACTCCATCAGTGAGATATGTGTCTCTGCTTCAGAGCAGGTTTATCAAACACAACATACAAATACCATATACACATAACACACAAAACATATGCACACCATCCACACATAACACACAGCACCACCCACACATAACATGCAACATACACTCATCACTCACATATCACACATACCAACATCCATGCAACATCCATGCATGATATACAACATAATGCATTATCCACAGTCTATTATATGGTCCCACACACTTACCCTCCTGACTTATGTCATCAGTTCCTTGATGCTTCCCTTGTTTACTGTACTTTCCTCTCGTCTTCACCCATCTGTCTTCACAGGGAGCAAGAAGAAGACAAAGAAATGGCCGATTTCCTGAGAATCAAGTTAAAACCGCCAGACAAAGTAACCAAATCTTCAGCCAGTAAGTGCACACCTTATTTCTTCTCCTCCTCCCATCCAAGAAGAAAAAGAAAATTTAAAAGAGGTCCGAGATCCAGAGAAAGCACCACAAAACACTTATTAGAGATCAAACTTAGGTACAGGGGGGCAGCAGGCAGGGCCAGCTTCATCAGTGTGCAAGCAAGGCCGTTATCCAGGACTCCATACCTGGAAGGGTACTGTTCAGCTATTACTGTCTTGAAGTTCTTAAGAATTTCGGAACAAGAGGCCCCACTTTTTCACTTTATACTGGGTTCTGCAAACTACATAGCTGGTTCTGGCAGCAACTGTTATTCTTTAATCATATGCCGTCTGGTACATTTTATAGAAAGAGGTGGGTGGCCACTGAGGCTCAGGGAGCTCTGGCCTCTGCTGGAGTTGGAATTTCTGGGAGAGCAGAACCAGAAGGATTGCTTCTCAGAAAATTAGCCTCACAAGATACTCGGAGCAAAAAATGTTTTGTGTGAAATAAGTTTGGGAAATGCTGCATATCTGACCCTCTGCATGGAGGGCCCGAAAGTTCATTAGCATGTTAAACTGATAATGGGTCCTGCTGTCAAGGAACTGTCTTCTCTTTGTTGACCCAGCGAGGCTGCTATCACTTACAAGAAATGGATGCCCAATTTAAACTATCCCTAGCAAAAAAAAAAAAAAAAAAAAAAAGTGGGGGACGGGGAGAAGAGGTTGGAAGAAGAGCAGAAAGAACTAGGGCTTCAGAGACTGGACACTGTTAGAACCCTTCCTTCTATCTCTTGTTTCTGCCCTTCTTTGTACGTCAGCTTCATGTTCTCCTACTACACAGTTCTTCACCACGGGGCCAGGACCTCAGAACCATAATTTCGCAGCAGCAAGGCAGCACCATAGATTCTCTCCTGGTAGCTAAACAGACGAATCTCGGAAAGATTCCGACTGGCCTTTCTTGGATCGTGTTCCCATCTCCTAGGCCCATCACCGTTACCAAGAGGCTGGGGGACTGTGATTGGCCAGATCTGGGTCACCACGGGGACACGAGCTGTTATCAGAATAAAAGGGACTAGAAATCTCGCTAGGCAGACCAAATCCAAAAGCCGCTCCTGTTGACTATAGCTGCGAACACAGTCTTCCCTGATCATCCACTAACATCCCATGAAACACACAGTCGTATGGCATGGGGGGGAATAAAGAAAGAGAAGAGCCATAGTCCCTTCTGCAGGCCCCTAAAATCATCCGGTACATGGTCCCTGTGTAAATCCAATGTCCTCAATGGACTGTCTCTTCCATAAAAGGCAAATTAGAAAACTCCACCTAACACTGTGGAGAAGGAGCAAGGAAACTTGCCTTTTGTGTAGATAGAAAAAAGAATTCTGGCAAGAAATCAAAACAGCAATCTATACCACATGCAAGGGTTCAGGTGTAGCGTCCAAATTTATACTACTCATCTGGTACTGGAATCCCAAGTCGAACAATTAAAACCAATCTAAAACCAATAAAATCTCTGGGACCCCAGCAAAGCAAATGCAAAATTGCTCAATAGGGACCCTTCAGCATTACATAATACACAGTCCACAAATAAAACGACCCCCATGAAGATGAGCTCTCAATAAAAGTTTAAACTCATGAAGAATTAAACCATCATAAGAGAAGTCAAAAGATGCAACAAAGAGAAAAGAGAATGTCTGTCCTCCCAAGAATCAGAAATAACAGACTATCTAAAAGAGACAATAAGTATATTTAAAATTATTAAAGAGATAAGAGAAGGTATGCAACCCAAAATGAAATAGCAGGATGCTATGAAGAAAGAATTAGCTTTCTAAAAATTCTAAAAGCAAACAAATAGCTTTCTAAAAAATTGTTGTTATTAAAGTAACAACTCAATGGATTAAACACAGAGACACAGCCAAAGGGAGAATTCATAAATTGGAAGACAGAGCTGAGGAAATTACCCAGAATGCAGCACAGAGACAAAAAGATGAAAAAATATGAAAGAGAAGTTATGAAATATGGAAGATAGAATAAGAAGGTCCAACTCGCATCTAATAGGCATTTCAGAAGAAGAGGTAACAGAGAATGAGAGGTGGAGGTATCTGAAAGGATAACGTTTGAGCATTTTCCAGAATTAAAAGACATGAGCCCTCAGACCGAAGTGACTTGAACAAAACTCCCATTTATTCATTCACCAACTACGTCTTGAATGCTAGACCCTGTGATAGGCTTGGCCGATACAATGCCAAGGAGAACTGAATAGGATAAGAGCTAAAAGCTGTGGCTGGAAGCTGAGGACAGAAAGCCAGTGGGCTCACAGGAAAATGGGAACAGTTAACACGTAATTCGCGCTAGCTCTCCTTGCCACCTGATCTGTGGAGCTGAAGCAAGGCCTGGCTAGGGGTTGGGATGGGCCTGGGGCTGCAAATGGTCAGGGCTCTCTTCACCTCACCTCTCCCTCTTTCCCTTTTTCCTTCTCTTCCTCTGTGCTCCTACCTTGCTGCAGGCTCCCGAGCCGAGAAGAAAGCAGAGCCCCCACCTAGCAAGCCCACAGTGGCCAAGACCGGGCTGGCACTCATCAAGGATTGCTGTGGGGCCACCCAGTGCAATATCATGTAGCCCTCACATGGGGTGCCCCCGGGGCCACGGGGACCTCCCCCCCCACCCACTTGTCTTCACAGCCCCTATTTCACCGGGGCCCAAGAGCTCTCAAAGGCGGAAGGGGTTGAAGGCAAGCCTGTGACTGCCGCCAGGGGCCGTGGGCGTGGCGGGCGGGCCCGGTCGCCCTGTACAGAGTGTAGCAATAGGGAGTCCCTCACCGTCGCATGGCCCTCCCCAGAGCATGCCGAACCCAGGAGTCTGTCTCACTGTTTATCCAACCACCAGGAAACGGTCCTCCCTCGAAAAAGTATATCTCCACTTCTGTCTAGCTGTGTCTAACCCACTGTGTGAATGAACTGGGAGAGGGGCATGGTCCCCAGGTGTGTACAGTCGTGACTTTTCAACAATCTAGCGCCATGTTGGACACATCCCCATCTACCCTCCTAGCTCTGCTGTCAGGCCTGCCCCAAACGGGCACAGCTCCCATCCCCCGTCTGCCCTTCCCCAGGGCCTGTGCCCTGGAGGGCTCCACATAGCCTACATGTCTTGGAGACACAGAGGGCCCATCTCTAAAGATTGAGCTTGTATGTGGTGTCGTGGTCACATCTCCCACTTCCTCCCCTCCTGTGTCTGGGCACAGGTCACACCAGGAGCGTGTCCATTTGCTTTTGGCTCTTCCTTCCTTTGCGATGGCTGCCCCAGGTGTTTGGAGCAGAGGGGATGGGGGCCTGGGCTGGAGCACACCCAATGCTTGAAAGAGGTACCGGAGAGCCGGAGGCTCCAACACCGAGGCAAAGGCAGACACGCAGGGGACCCAGAGCAGATACTGACCCGGATGCTCTTCACCCACCGGGGGCCACCGGAAGGAATGCCAGCAGGACCCCACTCACCAGCCTAACGCACAGACCTCCGTGAACATCCGCGGCGGGCGGGAGAGGCGGCCTGACCCTACCGTGTCCCATCATTTGGTGGTGTATTTCAACCAGCCTAACAATTCCACCCGGGTAACGTGATGTACATATGCTACAGCCAGCTCGGCACAGCCCATGTGACCTCTCTGTGCGTGTGTGTGTGTGTCGTGACTGGCGTCAGTAGTTAGCATAACGCAAGGTTTGCTGATGTGCAATCATCCATCGAAGAAAATAAAAGTGGAAACCACGTACACGGCATTTTTTAAGTTTTTACTTTTTTCTCGACTGTGGAAGTAATCCATGGACATGGTGAATCATTTAAAAAGTATAGAGAATATAAAGAACTTTTTTGGTTGAGGTTGTTTTTTTTTTTTAAACTCTCATAACTCCTCCAATTAGAGACTACTCTGCTCTGACATTTTGGCATATTGGCTTTCACTCTTTTTTATACATTTTTTTCCTGGCTGGCATCATATTGTACCATTTTATAACCAGTTTTCATTTTTTTTGCTTAACATCGTATCATTATCGTTCTCACATCATTAAAAGCTCTTTGTAAACATTAAACACTCGTCATAAATATTTACAATGGCTGCTCAGTAATCATCTTCTTGATATACTGTGATTTATCTTTTTCCTCACTCTTGGACATTTAGGCTGTTTCTAGTTTTTCAGTATAATAAGTAATATCACGATAAACACCCTGGGGATAAATCTATCTGAATTTCTGATTTTTCCTTAAGATAAACTTCTAAAAGTAAAGTTCTTAGGCCACTAATGGGTCACATTTAAAAAGTATATATATATTTGTAAATCAGAAGTAAATCTGAATGTCTCTCAAGTCACGGCAGCTTCAGAACTGACACACTGTCTCTCTAATCGAGGACCCCAGAGTCTCTGGTTCGATGGCCCCTCCCACTCTGTCTCAGATGTGTTTCTGCTTCAGTCCCAGCTTCGGCCTGCCATTCTGCCATCCTGAAGCTGAAGAGGCTCTCTCAGGCCACTGCCTGTGCTGCCACATTGGCCTCAGGGGACACTGTGTCCTTCACTGCCTGAGACCAAGCTCCAAGCCAGGCTGTAAGAGACTTCTAAGGCTGCCATAACATATTACCTACATCAGCGTGGCTTCCAACAGCCGAAAGTTATCGTCACAGTTCTGGAGATTCGAGGTCTGAAATAAGAGTGTCAGCAGGGCCGTGCTCCCTGAAGCCTCTAGGGAAGAATTCTTCCTTCCCTCCTCCATCTCCTGGTGGCTCCCGGCAATCCTTGGCTTCAGCGGTTCAATCTCTACCTCTGTCTTCACACGGCCTTCTCCTCTGTCTGTGTGTCTGTGTCTCCTTCTCTTCTTCTAAGGACACCAGACACTGGATTTAGGGCCCGCCCTAATCCAGGATGATCTCATCTTAATCCTTTTTTTTTTTACTTTTGCAAAGATCCTATTTCCAATAAGGCCAAATTCTGAGACAGCAAGTAGACATGAATTTTGGGGGGAGGCGGTTCGACCCACTACACAGATGCTTCCTGCTCTTGCAATAAAAACTTGGGGTGCAGAGGGCCCACCACTCTCCCTTGCCTGTGAAAAATGTGGGTCTGGAAGATCTGACCTCAGACCAATTACAAAGCAGCCACTCACTGATCCAAGAGGTGGAAGGACATCGAAACCCTCATAAAAATCCTGCCCGTAGTACATCTGCGGAGCCCTGGAGTGGCCCTAACTTATGTTCCTGCTATTAATTTTTTTAAAAGATAAAACAACAACAACCAACATTTATTTAGACTTTCACAGAAGAGCAGAGGAAAGTAATAATTCAAGATGCTCCCAGGTCACCAGGGCTGCCTGCAAAGCTGGGAAACCTTGCAGACCTCAGGGACCCACACACCTAGACTCGCTTTTCTTGGCAGCCAGGGGAGAGGGGAGGAGTGGATAACAACGGAGGTAGCATTCGTTGAGAGCTTATTGCTGTGCACCGAGCCACGTGTGCACATTTTCTAGTTTGCTGCTCACGTCAACTCCACAACCCCACTTCATAGATGAGGAGGTGGTCCAAGGTCCCATGGGTGAATGGGGCAGGGTCACCATTCAGCACCCACCCCCTGTAACTGCCATAGTTCTTGCTTTTCCCATCAGCATTTAAACACAACACTCCCATTAAAAAACAAACAACCCTCCATCCCATCTTCCCTTCTAGCCACCACCTTCCCTAGATCTTTACAGCCTTCTTGAGACTTGTCCGTCATCTTGCTATCTCCATTTTTCTCATCTCTAGCTCCTTCCTCAACCTATTTTAATCTGGTTTCTGACACTCTCTGGTCTCTGACCCCTCTCACCATTTAGTTATGTAGGGGAGGAAAAAATCTTTTTTTTTTTTTTTACCCATCTTGAATTTTCTAGCTAGGGCCCTGAAAATGAGCTGGCCAAAGACAGACTAACAAGAGAAAAACAAAGAGAAGTTTAGTAACTCGTGCATTGTACGTGTACGCGGGGAAGCACCCAGGGACGAGTTACACAAACAGGTGGTTAGGACTTGGGCGTGTGCACCATCTTAAGCTAAAACAAAGGAGGAGGGAGTTGGCATTTCTGGGCTGGGGAGGCAAGTCATGGGAAGGTGACTAGAAGAAGTTTGGTAGAAGGGTTGTTTAGTAAGGTTTGGTGTGCAGATTCAAGTCTTGCCTTCTCTACTGGTAAGAGTCCTCCTCTTCCTGGTACGGGAGAGGGAAAAATGTTTCACAAATGGAAATTTATATTTTCTTGGCAAATGGAAATTTCCTTTGCAAAAGGTAAACTCGTGCCCTGTACTTAGAAATTTCCCTGCATCTACTGGTTCTTAATGGCCTTTGGCTCAAAATCATCCATGGGCCAAAGAGACATCTTTTGGCGGGGGGGCATATTCTGGCTCCCTTCATTTACATCCAGTTGATGCACATCAACCCCCATGCTGTCCTAGCTCTCTCTGCATCACGTTACCACACTCGATTTGACTTCTAAGAAGCTCCATTAGCTAGGTGTACTTCCCACTGTTCAGAAGGACATTTCTCCAGTCTTTTGACCTCTTCCTTGTCCTTAGGACCTGACCCTCGGCATTCTGCTCTTCTCCCCTCCTGGTCTCAGGTGGCCATCTACACTCTGATGATCCTGGGTTCTCTATTTATCCTAGACCTTTCTCTTACACTCAGACCCATGCCTCTGACTGCTTCCTGACGACCTCCATTGGGACCCAGAGTAGGCACATCAGATGGAACATGTCCTAAAATCAGGGTCAGCATTTGTGATGTGTTATCTATGGCTGCTTTGGGGCTACAACAGCAGAGTTGAGTAGTCGTAATAGAGACCATGTAGCTTGCAAATTCTAAAATATTTACTCTCTGGCCCTATAAGAAAAAGTTGGCCCAAACTGCCTCAGTCTCCCCTGTACTTTTCATCTCAGGAAATGGCACCACCCAGTTGCCCAAGACTAGGACTTATCCTGGATTATTCCTCTTCACATCCATGCAATTGCTAAGTCTTCAGTGTCTACCTCCTAAATTTCTCTAGAATCTGTTCACACCACCACCTTTTGCTTGGTCAACCACAGCAGTTTCTTAACTGGCCTCCTTGGCACTGGTCATTCACACGGCACCCAGGTGGGTTCCTGAATAATTCAAACCCAATCGTCACTCTCTTCAAAACCATTCCCACAGCCTTTAGGATAAAATCCATGTTCTTTCATGTGGCTTAAAGGTTCTCTCAGATCTGGCTCCTTCCTACCTCCCTCGCCTCACCCCACCTGCTTGCCCAGATCCCTTTTTGTGCTGGGGTCACAGAAGGCTTCTTTGGGTTCTTTGGTTCTTCTCGTCATGTTCTCTGTTGGCCTCTCTCCTGGACCTTCCCACATTATTCCCGGTGCCAAGAACTCAGATTCCCTGCTAGCTCTTTCTCTGGTCTATGCGTGCACCACTCTGAAGCCAAAACGACCTTCCTAAAATGCAGACCTACCCAGGTGTGTTGCTTCCAGTTTACAACTCTCCTACACCGTCATCTTGGGTTAAGGGAACAAACTGAGTAGAAGCATCGAGGGAGGAAGATGGAACACGGGTCAGTGTCAAGGAGGAGTGTGTTCCACAGCATCCAACCCAACCCAGCAGTCATATGACTTTAAGAACTTTAAGAAACGGACCCACAGGACTTTGCAGTAGAATGTGGTTGGCGTGAGGAGTTTCAGCAAGGCGCTGGCATGGAAACCAGATGCGTCAGGCAGGGGAACATTCCCTCACTCACTGTTCCATTGGAGGGAGAGAGGGCTCATCGCTCTCATTTGGCAGATGTGGAAACTGAGGCTCAGAGAGGGGAAGTGAGTAGCCCAAGGTCACACAGCATATAGGTGGTAGGGCTGGGACTTGAGTCTGAGAGCAGAGTGAGAGCCAGGCCCAGGGTGCTTATTTCTCCTTTCTAATCTCAGCAGCATCACTGCCCCATTCTCTGTTGAGCTGTGCTCAGTTAGAGGGGTCTCAGAGCCACCCCATCTATAAACCTTTCCATTCTGGGGTGCCTGGACAGCCCTGGGCTGCCGGAGCTCACCAGCTCAGCTCCTTTGCAGCTGGAGAAGAAGCAGTTACAACCTGCCCAATGCCACCAGCCAAGACTCGGATGGATGCCTGTCACCCACAGGACAGCTGGGTGGGCATCAGAGGCTGAAGCAAAATCCTCAGGAAGCCTGGCTTGTAGAGCAAATGTCAGGTCATTTTTCCACTCATTCATGAGTTAGTTAATTCTGCCAGTGGCAAGTACTGGGGAACACGGAGATGAACCAGACAGGGCTGGGCCTGCCTTTGTGTAACTTATGTTCTGGTGAGGGAGATGAACATCAAATGGGAGGGCATGGGGAGGCCTCCTCGCCAGTGTTAAGTCTGAACAAAACCAGCAAGAGGGAAAGGAATCGAGAAAGTGACCAGGGCTCCGGCTTGGAGTCAGCCTGCCTGGGTTAAAACCCTGGTGGAATGCCTCCCTGTGCATGTCCGGGCAGTTCCTTCACCTCTGTGTGCCTCCGTGCCCAGATCTGTAAAATAGGGAGAACAACAGGGGGATTAAAGGAGACAATACGTGGGAAGCATTTAGAGCAAGGCGTGTAGTAAAGTCGGTTATTATTGGTTAAGTCTAAAGGCAAGAAACTGTGAAATCAGAAGGTTGCCCAAGGTTTGCTGAGGGTCTGGGAGGGCCTGGGGCTGGGGTTTGGAGAGGAAAGAAAGGGTGAAGAATGCCTTCCTGGGTCCGGGGTCCTGCCCTCACGAAGCTGAGAGTGGGCTGACATGTGAACACACTGCCATGTGACAAAAGTTGTGACTCCCATTCCAAGAGCTTCCTCAAGGTGTCTGCACCTTCCCTGGGCTACGGTCCCGCAGTCACACCCGACCTTAACTGTGCCCCACCAGCTCTCCCCACCGCTCACAGCCCTTCCCATGGCCGTCCCCTCCCTCTGCCGATGGCTCAGTTTCATTCCTGGGAGAGGCAAAATTGAAGTTAAGTCTGGGTTTGGTGACATGCGGCTTAGCATAAGCGACTCCGTTTGGGGCCTGTGGTCTTGTCTTGTTTTAAACAATCACATGTCCAGCCCGGAATCATTTGCTGGGGCAGATTGGTGTGGTTCTCTGTTTATCCAAGCTGGGGGCCAAAGGCTGACCCTGGGGCCAGCGGTTTGGAGTGGATTATCAGCCCAGTTAAGCCAGAAGAAGAGAGAATGGATGCTGCGAAGTTGAAACAAACAAACAAACAAACAAGGGTCCACTGCTTTTTAGAGAATGAGAACAGGCTTTCAGAGAAGGGCAGGGATTTGCTAAGGTCGCCAGCAAGCTCACCCAAACCAGGACAGAACTCAGCCCCCTGGTCTGATTCGGTGCTCTGGGCCCCCTTTTCTCTCCATCCTACAGCCCGGCCCCACGGTGTGCAAAGAAATTGAGCAGGCACCAGGCTAGCCAGCTCCCATCCCAACTACCCCATATCTTAATCTCTAGAGAGTCCAGGAGCTTGTTCGACAATATTAAGGTGATTTTTTAATTTTGAAATGATTTTGTACTTACCAAAGAGTTGTCTTTAAAACAGCACAAAGAATCCTCGTATCTGCCCTCTTACTCAGAGTCACTGATTGCTGGCATTTCGCCGCATCTGCTGTATCGTTCCCTTTCTCTCTAGAATGATTTTAATTGCGGACACAATGTGGTGTCACCTTAAATCTCAGCATGCGTGGAGAACACGGGCACGTTCTTCTGTGTTTCAGAACAGTTCTCAACATCCAAAGACACAGTGCTGTGACCTAGTATTTACATTTCGTTCATTGTCCCAATAATTTCCACTATGGTGCGTCTCCTACTCCCCTGTCTGAGATCTGGTCCAGGGACAGGGGCTGCTCCCCATTGCCACGTCCCTTCGGTCTCCTTCGGTCATTTGTGTCTTACATGACCCTGACAATTTTGAAGAGCCCAGGGAAGTGGTTTTAGCAGACGGCCCGCCTTTTATATGTGCTTTCCTGGTGATTCAATGTCCTCTCCAGTTGGAGAACTACTACCCCCAAGGAGTCTTCCTGTCTCAGCCCCAGAGACCTGCTGCTACTGGGGAGGCAGGGAGGCAGGGCCCGTGTCTTGCTCATCGGGGTCCCCACACATGGCTCGGTGCTGGCACCCCTGTGGGGGAGCCTCAGTAAAGGCTAGACTTGGGAGCTGTATAGGGCCTCCAGCCTCGCTGTGCCACGGAGTGACTTGGGCAGTGGCTCAGCCTCTCCAGCCACGCTTTCCCCATCTGTAAACTTCAGTTGGGAGTAGATGTTGGGTTGGACTCATCGGTCTTAAGGGACCTTGCAGCTTTGAAGCTTGGTTCTTGGCCTTCAAAACCTTTAGCCCGGGACCCCTCCCAGGCCTCCTACATCAGCCATTCATTCACTCAGTCATCAAATACTTACGAATGGCCTAGGAGTCAGGGCCTGGACTTTCTTCTAACCAATGGAATTGGTAGAGATGATGGGAGGTCAGTCCCTTGGTTAGGTTCCATTGCATAAGGCTCCCTCTCTGAAGATTGGAGGAGGTTCTCCTTGCTGGCTTGATGGGCTAAGCTGCCACTTTGGGGGAACTGTGGGTGGCCTCCAGGCTTTGCAGGCGGCTTCCAGCTGACAGCCAAGAAAACGTGGGGTCCTCAGTTGGGGGCAGGGACGATGGGGGAAGATTGGCTGGGATCAGGCCTCAGAGTCTACTCCAGGCCCTGCATCTGGGAAGGCTTTTGGGCAGAGGCAGAAGGGGCAAAGGCCTTCACATGAGCTGCCTCCTGCAGTCAGGCAGCCAGGATCTGCCCTGCCGCCTGGGGCGCCTCTGGGAGCCAGTTCCTAAGCTTCCACCTGCAGTTGTTTGTTCCCCTTTTCCTCCTCTGTGTCTTACGTCCCTATTTCCGAATCCTTTCTTCCCAGAAAATCTGAATTCTTCTCTGCATCTTGCTGAGGAAGGCTCTAGCCCTCCATCTCTGAGACCTCCTCATCCCACCCACCTGAAAAGTGAGGGGTTCTCTCTTCCTCGCCAGTTCTCGAATTTGTCAAATTCGCTCCAAAAGCAACTGATTCTTTCCATGTTCCAACCTAAGCCGTTCCCCAGGGCTGCCTTCCTCTTAAGGAGAAACTAGAAATCTCCTGGGAAACACTCTGCACTTGGCCTTGAAAGTATTAATTCAAACAAGCAAATTGGATCTGTCTTCTCTGTATCTCTCCCCATAGTCCAGTTGGACGAGGCTGATGCTGTAATCACATTAGCAGCTGGGAGATGGGCCAGCTACTGTACAAACCTGACGTAAAGCTATGTGGGAGGATGCAAGGTCAAGTGAAGCAGTGGTGGGGGCCCCCTGACTGCTGGTTTATGGGGCAGTGAGTCAGGGTTCCTGCTCCTCCCCCGGCCCCAGAGCCGCAGAGCAAATGGAGGCTATCGTGGGTCACTGCCGTGGGAGGGAGCAGGGATGATTCAGTCTTTGCCCACTGAAGCAGCTGGAAACCAGAGAAGACCCAAAGCACCAGCATGCCCCTTGTGATAGAGGCGACAGATCGCGGCGGCTGCACAACTGGGCACAGGCCTGCTTTTGCTCAGACAGCCATCTTCTAAGCTACCCTCTCCAGACCCGATGGGAAATGCACAAGACCCATGTACACACCCCGTTGGGAACTCCGGGATGCCCTAAGGGGGCACGGTGGCAGCGGGAGTTTTTCCGCGAGGGCTTGCCGCTGTGAGGGATGTGCTGGAAGACTGCCAAGGGTGTTTAAGAGCTTTTTAATGCTGAACTTTTAAGAAAATTGTGCTTTATCGAGAAGCAATTTGCCCAAATGTGCAAGTCTCTTCTAGGTCCTTTTGTGTTTGTAAGAGGGGTCGAGCACTCAGGTGTCTCGGCAAGGGCTTCGCAATGCGATCTGTGACAGAAGTCTTTTCGTGAGGGGCTGATTCAAGGAGCACGGCTGGCAGTGACTGAGACCGAAGCAGCCTGCAAAGCGGATTTCGGTCACAGGGCGCGGGGACCTAGGACTTCTCCGTCTTAAAACTGGGGCGTTTTGTGGTTGCAGTATTTTCCCCGGCCATGATTATGAGCTGGAACTAGGCTGGAAACCTCGGAGGGTCCTGACCAGGAGGGGCCAATATCCAGTCAGCTGGACGCCAAGTTAAAAGGGCCTCCGAAGCGTCAGACCAGTTTGTGCTCAACGCCTCGGCTTCTAGAAGGGGTGAGAAGTTGGGTGAACCCCAAATGAAGATGACAGAACTGGACGGGTTTGTGATCCTTCCCCTCCAACAAACAAAACACTCACCTGCAAACTCAGACTAGATGCTTGCTTGTAAAGTTTATTGACAACTGTTTGGTCCCAACACACAAAACAGCACTTGAATCACAAAAAAAAAAGTGTTCAAACAAAGTAGACAGTTAAGAAAAAACATCTCTTCCCCTAAACCCGATCGAAAACAAAAAGTGCAAGATGGGAAAGGGGGTTCTGGTGATAATTTTTCTCTTTTTTTAAACAGATACATCTCATCCGATTCATCTTTCCACTCGGAAATAAAGAATTTCATTGTCTTAATTCTCATACATCATTTTGTCACATCATTTAATTAAGCCTCTGGATAAAAAAATAGATAGCGATTAGACTGGCCATTGTGGAGTACATTACGAACACAACGAGCTTCCGCTGTATTCTATCTTCAAACAGCGACTGTGAGTCACACGTGCGTCCCAGGCGGACTGGTGACTCCAGCCAATGGTGTGACCGCACGCGCCTGACAGCGCACGGCTTCAGTCTCTTCTCTGCTGCCCAAAGGAACTGCTCCCCGGGACCGTCCCCAGTGACTTGTAATGGTGCCCTTTAGGTTGCTACAGTCCACGATTCTTCGCATGCGAGCAAAACTAAAGTCCAAGTGTGCACACTCAGCCTGATGAAGCCTCAGAATAAGGCAACTGATGTTCTCAACATCAACTATATGACTGTTTAAAAGCTTCTTAAAAAAAAACTGCATGTCTGCATCGTTCTGCCTGTCACACTGTGTCTGCAGAGGAAGTGCCTTCAGAGGGATTCAGAGTGCCATTGCGCTTGGGAGGCTTTTCCAGAGCCATTCCACCCTGAGTGGGGCCACGTGCTGAGAACTAGGAATCACTGGCTTCATTTAAAAGATTTGGGGAACAAAAATCTAACTTGTAAAAATCTCTCTATAGCCCTTATTTTGTGGCATTTTATCAAAATGCTGGCTATGAAATCAGAGCCCATTTTCTGGCTTTCTAGAAATTACAAAATATAAACATTTCCCCCAAAGAAACCACCTAACTAGTGGAAGACCTTTTGCCAACAGGTTTTTTTCTGCTCTATGAACGAATCCGCCTTTTTGCCCAACAAATACAACCCATTGTAAATGTCAGGTTTCTCCAGGAGGGGTGAGAGGCCACCCATCACCGGATGCCTCAGCCACCTTGGGGCGGAGGTCATTCCATAGGGCAGTGCTCCCTTTAAGGCTGGCTTTCCCCAAATGCCAACATCAGACACCACAAAAATCCTGAACATGCTTCCAACAGCGAGAAGTAACAGAGTAAAAGCAGACACTATTAAAAGATACACAAACACGTACACATCAAGCTTCCCAGCTACCAAAACCAGCTTTAAAATTACAAAAACAAGGTTAAGTCGATCAACCTTGGCCTTCCTATGTGTGGATAGAATTTCCGTGTCTTCCAATTGGAAAGAGTATTGATACCACTCCTGTTAAAGCATCTCACCCCTCAGCTCTGATTTGTAATTTATGCACTTGATGCATATTTTAGGAAATCAGACTCTCTTCCCAACACCGCCTCTCAACACACGATAACGTGTGCTGGAATTCAGATGCTGACTTCAAATGCCTGACACCAAGACCATCTCCTTTTCCTTAACCTGATACGTATCACCCTGGAACTTAGCATAAAAGGGAAGCTTAAAACACTCGCAACTTTCTAGAAAGCTCCTAAATGGAACCCCAAAGTGGAAACATTTAAAAGATTTTGTGATGAAGCCACATTTGTCAACTACGGACATAGTTAAATAAAAAACAAGGCACGCTTACAAGTCACGTGGGAGCCAGGAACCTTCATATCCACCCTGAAAATACATCCTCACCTCCCGGCCCACCCTCCTTCGGTGTGCGGACACGCAGGGTCACTGAACAGGCTTTGCTTCAAGACACGTCATGCATATGATTAATACTGTCTGGAACATCGGTAAGCAAAGGCTTATAGACTACATTACGCTACACGGAGGATTACACCACTGATGTGTCTTAAGGGAAGTAAAACCACTTCCTTCAAGCTGAGTTCTTACTGCTTTCTTCTTATGGAACACCATCATATTTCATAATTAAGAAGAATTTGGTAAAACATATTAAGGATTTTTTAACGAATGCCAGTTTTTGTTGTTTGTTTTTGGTTTTAGTTTTTGTCTTTTTTTTAACTGTGGGGGGAAAAAGAAAAACTTCAGCTCAAGGCTGTGTTCAATGTAAAAGAAACAAAACATTATAGAATACACCTAAAGATGAAGGAAGTGGCTTCTGGGCGGTTTTCGTTAAAACAACAGAGGTTGTGTTTTTTGAGCCCGCTTTTGTGTGCAGAATCAGACAGTGTTTTCCCATCCTAATTCTATGTTCAAAATGAGTCAAAGCTTAGTTGTAGGTGCAAAGGAGAAGTTGGCTGCCAGTTTCACTCTGTTTTTGGGCTGCTTTTTGGCAGGGCTTTCCACGGGGTCCTTGCTGTGCTGGGGCTCCGGGGTTTCCGGCGGGCAGGCGGGCACCGAGACGGTGGCTGGGACGCGAGGGGAGCGGCAGCCGGGGGTCGGCTTTTCATTGTTTACTGGTACTGGAACTCCAACGTTCTCTTCCTGGGTTAGAATCATAATTTCTGTAAACAGAGAAAAGCAAACAGATTCAGTTCTACGACCTGTAAGGGTTGGTTTTCAGTTTCTCGTATTTTCTCAGAAGACATTTTAAAAATAACCCCCCAAATGTCACGTCCATGCCACAATTTACATGTTAGCTGTGAGACCAATATTATGTATCACATTCAAATATTTATAAACGGCATCTTGGCTTTTCCATGGATTACAAAGTTTTAGGGATCTTCATATTTGGCTACAAATCAATGGGCATGACTTTAAAACACACTTCTTTCCACTTTGGATTCTCTGCCCACTCATTATCAGGTAGCTAAGGACCCATAAGCCACATGTGACTTAAAGACTTTCAGACAGGAGAGGCCCCAGTATCAGGGAGCCCCGGCCCATCCACGGACAGAGGACCCTGCTCTGCGTGGACCTAAGGTATGGCTGGAGTGAGGGGAAAGTGGCAGCGTCAGAACGGCCCTAGAGAGTCCGGGGAGTCACACACAGCTGGCCGTCCTGCAGTGCTACCGGCTGTTCTAGTCGAGCCACGAGTAGTTAATTAGCCTGCTGTATAAACGGAACCAAGTTGCTTTAAAGAGATGTACTGTTATACCTCACACATCCACTGCATGAGCAAGGGGCTCCTGCTCCGGAGGTGCGCAGAAGGTGGGAGGGGCAGGGGTCATGGCAGCGCTCCAGCGCCCTCCTCAGGCTGACCCTCACCAAGGAGACTGTCAGACAGCACTGCCCACACCATTCAAATTATCTCTTTCTCGACACGTGTATGGCTGAGCTCGGGCACACTACATGCACCAAGGCTACAACCCCACTGAAGAGCTAATGCCAGCTCTAGTTAGGTGTTCCAGGGGACACACTCCTGCTCTCGTCACAGGCCAAGTCTCCTGGTATCAGAAGCCAAGTGTAAGGTTCCCCGTCTCCTATTTTCCAGGTGAATAGTTGGTTCTTTCACTGGGCAATAGTGCCGCATGCTGCTTAGAAGACTACGGGCCGGGGAAACCAATCCAGGGCTCGGGAGGCTGACCTGGGAAGCAGCACCGGCAGCGCGGGGAAGAACAGTGACCACAGAGGAAGACGACAGGGAAGGACCTCGACAGAGCAGGTGGGTCACCCTCTCAGGAGGTCAGGGTTTACGGCACAAAGACACAAGGCCCTGGGTTCAAATCCTGACTCTGCTACTTGCTATTCCGGCAGCCTGGGGCCAGATTCGTCTCTAGTTACGACACAGGCTGTGCCTGTCACCTAACCTGCAGAGTTGTGGCAAGAATTAAGTGTGACTGAGCCCATCGGCCCCAGTGCAGCGTGGGCACAGTGAGAGCCGAGTCGTGCGGCACGAGGCGGGCGCTCGGCACTCCGCTTCCTCTTGCTTCTCTGATCGTTGCCCAGAGTCTGGAGCACAAGACACAGCTGTCCCTCTCCCACCCCCGCTCGTACCCTCAGAGAGCCCCGTACCCTCTGGAGTCATTCGACTCCGGGCCAGACCAGCTGCATCATCCTTCAAGACCCAAAGCCGCCTCAGAGGGTGAACCCAATTTTGAAGGAACCTTGACAGGAAAAGAGGGTCCTGAGTAATCAGCACAGGTACTCTGTACCCCAAAAGGTACCGTTTCTCCCCACCCCTACCAAACATTTAAAGTACTGGCATTACAGTTTTATTTTTAAGCCCACAGCAGCACAGTGCATCCTACCAGAAGGCTCTTGCAGGTGTTCCTCAAACTGAATGAGATCAGCAGACTGGAGGGTGACAGGATCTGGTCTCAGCTGAGGGGACGGCAGGCAGGAAGGGACGGGTGCACACAGGAGGTCCACAGGGGAGTCGCTGGCCAGGCGGAGAAGCTCCCGCTCCATGTGACGGGGCCCTGGACAGAGAAGGCAGGCCATGACCCTACTCAGGACAGCAGTCTACCACAAGTCTGTGCCTGAGGCTTTCTTTCAAAGCCTTGAAGATGAAAACTGTAAGGAAGTACTCAGGAACTCAGAGTCTTTAAAAAAAGCTTTTAACAGAAAGATCTGGGTCTCTTTTTGGCAAGTGAAATGCCACATGCCAGGACCTCCCCTGAGAGTCGTCTGAGGAAAAGGGATCTACAGTCAGCTTCCAAAGAGGGTCCAGGTTCTGTCGCTTCCTAGCCGAGTGATCCTGTTAAGTGACTTCACTTCCTGCAATTTCAGTTCCTCGTTTGTAGGATGGAAATACCTACTGCTGAAGGTCGTGGTGACAGCTGAGGGAGACGAGGCCCATTAAGGTGCTTCACAAAATGTAAAATGCTGCACGACTGAGTTATAAACATAGCACGGCTAATACTTTTAACCAACTTTCAGAGGCCTATGAAGATAAAATTCTCATACACAGCAATGGGTTTAACTTCCAATGAAGTTAAAATTGCTGCAAAATTCAAGTGAGTTGATTTCTGCAGAGATGATTCCACATAACATCGAAGTGACTCAATGTTGTTCTGAGTAATATTAATGAATGACCATCGAGTCTCTCCCAGGAGTGTCCTGTGACAAAGCCTCTCCTCTGAGCCCTCTTCTCCACTAGCCCCTGGCTTTCCATGTCTGTCCTGCCCTTGCCGAGTCCAGTCTTAGCAAGACTCTTAGGACGTCAGTTTATCAAGAATCCGCCCCCATGCTATCTGACCAAGCTCCTCACCCACACCCGAGACGTCTAAGTCCTTGGCCTGTCTTGAGCAAAGATCCTCCTAGGTCAGTTTGACTACATCCCCTGCCCTGCTGCCTCTTCTGGTCATTTTCCATGCACCGACACCCTCGCTCTGCTCCCTGTAAGCCCCCCCACTGCCCTGCTGTACGCAGAGTAGAGCTCGATCTTTCTCGCCTCCTGCAGTCAAATTGACCCGACTGCAACAGTCTTGAAATACTCTTTTAACAAGCGTCAGAATAATTTTTTTCCTTTAATATCTGACGTGGGTTGACATATTGTCATTTTGGGGGGTGCTAACACCCTTTAGGAGCCATAAAACACTGTCAGATGTAGGCCAGTTTTTTCTGTTATTAACCAAATACTAGGCTGCTTTGAAAAACGTATGAAAACTTTAATTAATGAAAAAGACACTGACGCCACCCCGCCCCGCCCCGCCCCAGCTCTCCTGGAGTTTCTCCAGCTTTGACTCTCCTCTCCCCATCCTCACCTGCTCCACGTCTGAGCTCCGAGGCTGGGCGACATTCGGGCACCTCCAGGAGACACTCAGTAGCTGAGGGCCGGTTTTCATGATCGGCTGGGGAAATACAGAGTGAACTCAGACGACCTGGAGGACAAAGAGCCAAGAGCACCACCCGTTAGAGGGAGGAGTCAGTGAGAGAACCGGGACCTCTGCAGGGGGAGGGGACAGGCGCTCACTTACTTTTCATGTCATTCTTTAACACTATAATTCTCTTGTGCCCATGTCCTTTTATCCAGACCACCTGCACACAAGACACACTCTGGTCAAGCAGTGAGAAAGGGTGGGAGATTAGTCTTAAACTTCAGGGACAATGTGACCTACTGTGTCTGCTTCAAACATCTGGAATTTAGAGACTAAATGACAAGAAAAAAAATTTCTATACTCTATCTTTTAAAGCCATAGACGCTGGCAGAATCACATCCCTTATCAAAAGCTGTATAGTCTAAAAATCGTGAAACTCGGCTTTAAAAATATTCTTTATGGCTCTTAAAAAGACCATCTCCCAGACACCAGTTCTGGTCTATAAATGGAGACAGTTCTTACCATTTTCCCATGAACTAAACACACCCAAAAGAATTAACGGAGCTCTCTCAGACCCCCTCAAGCTAAGCTCATCATTCCAATCCTAAAACCGAGGCTGCTGCTCTCCACCTCCTCAGCTAAGCACTGGCTCCTGGTGCTCCCCCACGGGCATCTGTCACCAAGTCCCTGGTCTCACTCCCATGTGTCCTTAATTACTTTTTTTATTATTTTCACTCAGTCCCTTCACAGCCCTCACTCTGCCCTTGGTGATGGCCAGCATCTTGGCCAAGCCCCCCTCCCCCACCCGTTTCTCTCAGCTCTGCAGTGACTGTGGTCTTTTTCCACGTGCAAACCTGAGGCCCCTCCCTGGCCCCTGCTGGGTCCTGCCCCCACCTGGATGGGCAGGGCCTCCTTAACCAAGCTCTGACTTCACGTCAGCACGCTCCCCACTACTTCTCGCAGCTCTGCATCTGCACCCGTCTCCTCTACCCAGACTGCCCTGGCCCCTCTCTTCGCCACATGGTCCGCTCCTACACATCCTTGCAGTCGGCTCCGCAAGCCACGCCCCCGTCTGCCCAGGAGTGGGCCCTGCCCCCTCTGTTGGCTGCACTAACACCGACTCCTCATCTGCTCAGGCGTCCCGACTCCAAGACTGACACCTTTCTGAGAACAGGGTCTAGGACTCGGTCACCTGGCGTACAGGAATTTAACAAAGGTTTACCGGTAAAGGTTCTACCTTCTTGAGAATGAAGGGGAAATGCTAAAATCATTCCTCTTATGCAAATAGCATGTTCTGAAAGGACCTATTCAAAACGCCTGCCATTTCACGTCTCTGTTCAGGCATGTAAGCCCATGGCCCTGCAGGAAGATGCTCTCCAAGGTCAGAAAACACCCACCTGGGGGATGGCTGCCAGGAGCTCCTCCACACTACTGTAGCCGTAAGCCTCGGGTTGCAGTGTTTCTCCGACGTACTTAGTATAGGCCATGGAAAATTCATGAAGGAAAAGCTGCTGGTAGTGGTAAGTGTGCAGTAAAGACCGCACATTCTTGGCAAACAAATACAGACTTGTGAGCTTCACACACTCCTCTGCCTTATCGTTAGTGAAAACCTGGTCCAAGAGGAAACACAGCATTAGACACTTCTGGAGTGACTGGCCCTGCCCACCGAAAAGTGAGGGCCTCCAGCAGAGTGACAAGGCGCCAGGACAACTTGAAAATGGACAATCAGCTGAGGAGGAGGGATTCATTCAAGGATCTCCTCCGAGAGAAAGCCGAAGCCCTGAGCAAACCTGAATCCCATTTGCAAGTCTAAGAGGGCAGAGGTCTGGAGAAAGCGTGTCACAAAAGAAGGAAAATGGCAAACCTGGGGTTCAAACACGAGATAGGCAGGAAGATGAGAAGCAAACCCCAGGTAGAGAAAGTGGCATCAGACTCAAGGACTGGGACCCCTGAACCTCATCTCCCAGTGGTGTCCAGAGAACAGCGAGATGCAGGGTGACAACATTAGCATTCTTTAAAAAAAACAAGCCCAACAAAAGCAATAAGGAAAAAACCCCAAAGCTCTTTTATCCTCAAGTAAATTAAGCATAAACCTTTTCAGTCTTTAATGTGCCCTGAGAATCTGCAAGAGAAGTGGTATGTCCCCACCTCAGCTGGCCACGGAAAGCCCTTTGCCTTTACCATCTGTTTGCACTGCCTAGAACTAGAGTTCACATAATAAAGCCAGAGCCAGACAGTAGTTAAAAGAGGTAAAAAGTTTTTTATTCAGGGGTTATAGCAATAGGGGAAAAGGAATAACCTCAGTACGGAACTGGGCTCAATTCTGAATACAGTTAACCCTTAACAACAAGGGTTCAAACTGCATGGGTCCAATTACATGCGGGTTTTTTCAATAAATACCTGCACTGTTTTTGATCTGTGGTTGATCTGCATCCACAGATGCAGAAGGCCAATTGTCCGTTGTCCTACGCCATTTCATAGGGGGCTTAAGCATCTGCACATTTTGTTATCTGTGGGGGTCCTGGAATCAATCCCCTGTGGATACCGAGGGACAACTAAGTTTTTGGGAAATCAAAGTTATACATGGATTTTCAACTGCGTGTGGTGGTGGGGGTGTGGCACCCCTGACCACTGTACTGTTTAAGGGTCAACTGTACAACAAAGACTAATGGGGACTTACAGCCAAGGGTGGGTGGAAAGTTCCTAAGACATCTATTACTCACTAACATGCAATGTTGAGGTCTGGCCTAGAAGGCAGCTCAAGAGAGTTTTTGCCAATATCTTTTAATTATTTAATTACAAATCACATAATTATATGGAACAATGACATATATCATTCTTTCCATATATTGCTGGAATTTATTAGTTAATAGCCTATTTAGAACCATTTTCTTTAGGGGATTATATTGGGTTTTTGGTGTTCAGGCAATTTTGGCTTCATAAAATGAAGTACCAAGCTTTCTATCTTTTTTTTTTAAGTGACCTAAACTGGTTTTTAAGAAGTTGGGAGTTATTTGTTCTTTAAGGGTTAGTTAAAACCCAACTGTTAACTCATCTGGTCCTGGTGCCTTTTTCAGTGGTAAAATCTCAATGATCTTTAATGCTCCTTTTTGTGGTCACTGATCTAATTTTTACCTTCTTTAGTCAATTTTGATAACTTTTTTCTAAGACCTTATCTATTTCTGTAGCATTCTCCTCTTATGATTCTTCTAATCTTAATGTGCCATTCTTGAAAGGTTACTTGAGTAACCAGTCAGTCTTCCTTTCTGACTTGCATCTGACTGGTAAGTCATGTGAAGCTACCCCCAAATCCATCTAATTCAGAAAGAGGTAATAGCAGCAGCAAAGTCTAGCTTGACGTAGGACAAAAGTACCCCAGTTCAAGAATCAGGAGGCCAGGGCTTTCGTTCTGGCTGGTCACTCATCTGAGCAGGGTGCCTGCAGCTCCCTATGCTTTGGTTTGTTCAACTATAAAATTCCCGATTGGTCCCTTCCAGCTCTACACCCTCTAATCTAGACAACTAGGTAATGCGGAAATACCCAACAGTTCCACTGCAGTGGTTCTAAAGGACCGTTAGTACTCGCACCTCGACTAAGTAAGGCAGACTCTTCAGAAGTTCGGTCAAAGTCAGGAATCCGTATTCGCGGGGGTTGAGAGGAGTGCCGTGGGTAGTTTCATAGTGTCTCTTGAGCTCATCAACAGAAAGGCAGGTGGCTCCTTCCCAAGACATCAGCAGTACCAGCAACTGGGCAGTGAGGGAGCGTAGGGACTTGCGGTTGACCAGTTGGATCTGTTTGCCAGATTCTATATCTGCAACCTGGGGAAAACAAGAATTCAGACTTATCCGAACTCAGGAGACAACTGGGGTCACATCCTGCTTAGCTGGATTCATTTTGGCTAATGAGACCCACAGAGGAAAATCTCTTAATCCTTGGTCTTAAACTGAAGCGAAGTGAGTTGGGTTTGCTTTCAGCTTCTTTGTGACACCAGACCCACACTTCGGGTGAGACCGGAGCAGAAATTATTCTCTCCTTTCCTGCTGGTCCATAACCGTAACGTCCATCATGCCACCCCCACTCTTAGGCCTTCCCTCCACTCGCCAGAGAGGGAAGGAGATAAGGCTGGCCAGCTGACATCCACTAGTCCGAGCCTGTGAATGAAGGGTTGCCGTGCTGGAGAGGGGAGGTGGCAGGGGGAGTTAGCCGCCGGCGACACTCCATAGGGCTGCTCTGCAGACCCGACTCATCCTGTGTGTCCCAGGGGCTAGGCTAGGGGGATGAGAGAAGGCCCACTCTGACTACAAGGCGGGCCACATTCTTCTAGTCCATCGTTACTTGCCAAAACGCTGGTATTTTCATGTCTGACTACGTGTCTACTTCTCCTTTCTTTCAGATTCTCAAGGAGGTAATGGGTCTCAGTTTTTAAGTGCACTGGAAGGGAAACCTTACGAAAAAGACACTGGTTACCGTGTGGGGACCAAAGGACACGTGAAGGAGCAAGCATCTGGTACTGAGACCCACGGGCCTTGGGCAGGGGTGGGTGGGTGTGAATGAGGCTGCACGGAAATGAACCCAGGCAGAGCTCCAGCGTGCACGCAGCTGAGGCACTGGAGACAAGCCTGGGACCACAGGTCTCGGCGCCTGCGCTGACCACAAGCTGTGCTCTTTCGGGCTTTGGACCCTGGAGGCAGAGAGAGGTGCGTGGCACTTGAGGAGCCATCCCAACATCAGTGTCTTTGGTTCTGATGCTCACCTAGAGCCAAGGCAGAAGGCTGCTGGGGAGGCCCACTCCACTTACCATGACTACGGACCTGTTGACAGCTAGATTACGCATTTCCTTTGCAGGCTTGGGGTTCAGTCAGCCAAAAGTACCAAGTCCAGGAGAATTCGAGTCACCTTCTTAGATGCCCAGACCATCACTACTCCTCTAGCCTTTTAAGGCCAAAAAGCAGAAACCTGCTTCTCTGATGCCACATAATATATCTCTTGATTCTCAACCTGGCTGCACATTAGAATCACCCGTGGGGCTTATGAAAATGCCGATGCTCAGAGCAGAGCTGGGCTCATTACAGAAGAATCTTGGAGGCAGGGCGAAGTCTGGGCATTGGCCTGCCCAGAAGCTCCCTGGGGGATTCCGGTGTGCAGCCAGGGTAGCACCCTGGAGCCTCTCCCATCTTTCCCCATCTCTACTGCTCCCCAGTCATTCACCGTTATTCATCAAAGTCTCCAGTCTCAGCTTAGAGTCTTTCCTGCACCAAGCCCACCACTGCCATTGTGCTGCGTGACTCACATCCAAGGGGCCTGTCCCATACCATGGCCTCTCAGTGGCTCGACCTTCTCATCTCCAGTGACGTCCTTTCTACTTGATTCCACTCCAGACTTCTATGCTCAGTGTCATACTTGGGATCTTGTCATTGCCCACTTCCAAAATAACCCATTCAAAACTCCCATGCATCCTGCATGCAAACAGGAGCCTGGAGCAGACATTCTCCCCACACGTCTATCTTGAATCCCTTCCTCCATTAAGCAGCTACTCTCACCTTCTACTCGACAGAAAAATAGCTCTGGAAGGTAACTCCCTCCTTTTCGTGCTAACAAACATCAAGCCTACCTAAATCTCCATGCATCCTACCCTTCCCTTTTGTCACCATGTTGACACCTGAGCTGTCTCTCCTTCTGCTGAATGCCAACTCCTACAGCTCCTGCCTCCTCGGGGCCCTCGCCCCACACCGCTACTCATCTTTGTTATCTATCTTCTCTCTCAAGGTCCTTCTCAGTAGCTCTCAAATATGCTCAGTCTCTGTGACCGGAACAAGAAACCACCACCGAAACCCCCCCACCTGCTCTCTCAGGCCTGCGGGCTCCCGCTGCTGCCCTCTCTGCCCTCTTGCTCTCTTCCTTCCCAGGTGAACAAGCCGAAAAGCCGTCTAGGTTACCTGTTGCCATTTTCTTGCCTCCTCCTCCTCATTCCTCAACCCACTCGGCGTGGCTTCGTCCCCATGTCTCTCTGCTGTTGACCCTGCCCTGGCCAGCAACACTGACTACTTCCATTCAGCTAGGTCCAGAGGTCACATGAGCCCTCGTCTCACTGGCCCTGAGCAGCGTGTGATGCTGCGGGCCATTCCTCCTCCTCGGCCTTGGACGGTCCCCATGCCTAGTGCTCTTCCCACTCTCCAGCAGCCCGTCTGTCTCCTGGGAAGGTTTCACCTCCTCTAACCGACCAGAACGCAGACTCCTTCCAGACCTGTGACCCGGGCTGCCACCACGCTGTGCGCTTTCCTTTCCATGCCTTCCTCCCTTAGAGAGTCTTCTTGGTCCTGTGGTGGCAACAGCCCGAAACCTGTCCAGCTGCTCTGCCTACAACTGGGAGGGTCAGCTCGGCCCAGGGCAGGGAAGAGGACAGAGTTACCCTCTCCACCCAGCGTTACTACCAGCAACGAAGGCAATTCTTAGCCCCAGCTTGCTCCTAGACCTGCTCCTTAAGTGAGTCAGAATCTGGAAGGGAGAAGAGACCTGTGATTACAGTCTCCCCAAAACTTTGGAGCCAAAGATCTGTTTAGAAAGATCCAACTTCAGGTCAGCAGTACTGAGATTGATGCAGTGGAGAATAAACAACCTGGGGTAGAACGATGACCTCATCAGTTCAAGAAGACATCACTTTAGCAAGGCCACTCACACACACACACACACACACACACACGAAGGCAAGCGCAAAAATCTAAACTGCCAACCAAACCCAGGTCATCTTCTACTACCTCATAAGGTAGTAACGACACACAAAGCAACCTGTGAAGCAGTAGGAAGCATGACGTGTAAACACAGAAATGCGTACACACACGTGAACATCCCCACAACGATCACGCCGCCACACGTTTACCTTTACAACGTGGCAGAGTTTCTGTGTTAAAGCTGAAACCGAACTGACATCATAGTCTTGGAGACGAAAAGTGTAACCAAAAGTTTTAGTGTATTCTGTGAGCAGATCTGTCATCATGAGGCAGTTATCTTTTTGGGACCGAAGCAGTTTAACAAACTGGGCGGCTAGAGCTTTGAATCGTTCCACCTCTGTCAAGGTGAGGATTTTTTCTTCTCCACATTCCAATACCTTGGAAAACACGCAAGAGGAGGAAAAGAAGATTGAAAATGTTACGACTGTTCATGGAACTAAATAGCATGAAAATGGGTACAAGCAGTAGCAAAAAAGCACTTTCGTGTTCTTTAATGTACAGAGTCTCAGGTCTGAAAGATTAGAAAGTTCTGGAAATTGGTTGCACAACGAGAACACATTTAACACTACTAAACTTCACGCTTAAAAATGGTTAAGTAGGTAATGTGTGTCTTACCACAAACGTTTTCTTAAACTCTCAAAAGCACTTTAAGAGTCAAAAATGGTAATAGTTATACAAATCAACAACAGAAAGCTGGTTTACATTAGCAACGACCTAACAGCTAGGCATTTGTATGTTCATCCCTACCTCCGATATGAGAGATCTGAAAAGTATGGAGCTAATGAAAGAATATTCGGCTTAAAAATAAAAGTATTTTGTCCTTTTCAAAATAATTATCATAAAACAAGTTTGAAGAATGATTTATTTCTTTATTGAAGGAAAAAAATTACATTGACCTAAAAATACTAATGAGCCAACAACACTTCTCTGATAGAAATATTTCAAATTTTCATCCCATTTCCTAACTCCCTACTTCTCAGGGGGAAAAATATTTCCCCTTATATTGACCAGAAAAATAGAATTTCTTCACTTACTTGTAGAATATCCGGTATGGCTTCAAAAAGTTCAAGTAGTTTTGTAAACCCGTAGTATGCGAGTTTGCACTGCCGGCCAAAGTGGTGATGGTACGAGGGGATAAACTTATTAAAGGGCATCCGGAAATGGGGCTGGTGCCTCAGCAAATCAACAACATCCCGTGAGAACTGTTTTGTCCTTTCTATTTCATCCTGAGTACGTTCTTTAAAAAAAAAAAAAAAAAAAAAAAAATCACAATCTTTTTCTACTCATTTGCATTTAATATTACTCCTATGCACGGATGACAAAAGATAGCACCTTTGTCTTCCAAACGACACAACCTAAAACGAGCATACTCATCTCCTCTTTTCTCTTTGTAGGTGGCTCAAACTCGCTCAAGGGCAGAGCACGAGGAAGTCATGATGCTATCAGGGTATACAATGAATACACGTACGTACTGATGAGACCTCATTTTATAAGCTGGAAATAATTTCTCTAGCCCCTGCTCCCCCGTCTCCCACCTTCACCCAACACATGAACATGACACACATATAGGTCTCCATACTTGAAAAAATAATCTAGACATTTTTTCTATGAAATCACACTTCTGAATATTCACATGCTTTTTATTCATCTGATCTTCAGTTAAGATTGCTAGCAAAAAAGAGCATCAGGCATCAAAAATATAGAGGAGAAAAAGCTTAAACTTCAAAATACTGATTTGACTTTTCTTTCCTTCTCAAGTATGCATAGTAGAGCAGCTCGGAATTAGAGACAAACAACAGCCATGGTCTCTGACTCTCAAATGGATAATCACGGGGTAAACAGCCAGACAGGCTGAAGAGGCATTTAGAGTGAGTTCTAAAACTAGCCTCCTTTTCTTCTCAGCAGGGGGCTCCACCTACTCTGAAGAACCCAAGACCCGCTGTATAGCAGAGCTTTCACACTGCACTTGCCATGGCATCTTTAGGGACCACAGAGGAGGAGGAGGAAAATGCATCCCTTGTATGATTCCATGTCAAAATTGCCAGAGATGGACCACATTCTTCCAGCAAATTTCATTCAACTTACCTCTTTTGGGGATACAGATCACCATTTCGTTATCTTGTTGGGACAGGCAAATAGTTGTGTCTGGAATCTCTGATATGATATCAATCAACTCACAAACCCCATATTCGGTGACTTCCCAGTCCTTTGAGAAACACCTAGATTTAAACCATGGAAATGGGCAAAAAGAATTATCACTCACCAAAATAACTTTTATAAGTTTTCTAAAAGAAGGCTACATAAAAAAGTTAGATAATTACTTAAAATTTGGAGAAAGAAAAAGTGTTTTAAAATATTTGCTTTCATTTTTTTTTCTTCTTCTTCGTATCAACTCACCAGTGATATGCCTGCGAGAATTCTCTCACAATGACCTGTTTGCTGGCCTGGGACTTGAGGAGTTTGAGTAAATCCTGAGTAAAGCGCTTCACCTGGGCCCTGTGTGTAAGGGTCAACAGACGTTTGGAGCCCATTCCGAGAATCTGCAAATCAAACACTTGCATTATTTATACTCGTAAGACCTTGGCAGATACTGACTTGTTGCTGGCTCTTCTCTCTCCTGTTACTGCCTCAGAGAACTGTAAAAGATCAAAACGAACAACTGCTCAGGCGCCTGGGGCCTTTTTTTTTTTTTCTTTGGCCCTGCACATCCTTCTCAAATAGTCCTGAGTACAGAAATGAAAAGCATATTATCAGTTTGGATGAATAATTTTGTCTCTAAAAGACAGCTGAAATCTTACAGGCCATTTTTACACATGGGAAGCTATTGTAACAGTGTAAATTAATAGGCAAAGACTTCTCAGGAACCAATGCTATGCTCCAGCCCAGTAACTGGTCTTCGACTCATTTATAAGGTGCGCCCACGTCCACAGCAGTTCCCATGTAATAGCGAACGATTCTGGAGAGAGCTGTGCTAGGAGGAGAGTCAGTCTGTAGAGATTAGAAGGAAAATGCCCCTGAGTGCCCTAAGGCAGGGGTCCCCAACCCCCGTCTATGGGCTGGAACCAAGCCACACAGCAGTAAGTGAGCAGCGGGCCAAGGAGCGAAGCTTCATCTGTATCTGCAGCCGCTCCCCAGCACTAGCGTCACCGCCTCAGCTCCTACTCAGATTGTCAGGCATTAGATGCTCATAGAAGCACCGGTCCCTGGTGCCAGGTAGGTTGGGGACTGCTGCTCTAAGGAATTGCTTTAAGTTAGAAGCTTGCAGCTTTCTGAAAAATTAAGAAGCCACCCTGTATATGTTTTCCACACACCAGAGAAAGCTCGTACAGGATGTTTTGTTCTGAACTGACTTCCTGGGAATTAATTAAGTTGCTGTTTATGTGGCTGAGGTGGCTAAAGCCACGGAGGAGTGTGCGCATCTTTAAACAGTAATTCCTTAGCACTCTCACCTGCAGCACATGAGGCACTGCTTCCAATAATTCAATCAGCTTGGAATATCCATAGTCTGAGACCCGGCACTGCTTTGCAAAA
This sequence comes from Pteropus medius, assembly GCF_902729225.1. Lineage (NCBI taxonomy): Eukaryota > Metazoa > Chordata > Mammalia > Chiroptera > Pteropodidae > Pteropus > Pteropus medius. The sequence continues at coordinate 14,048,906 of NW_024349798.1, forward strand.
TGATGGTGATAGGACGGGATGAAATTACTAATCGGTATGACACAGGATGGCTGGCTCTTCAGTAAGTCGATCACTTCTCTACTGAACTGGATCAGCTGGGGGTTACCCACAGGACTTTTGGAACGCAGAAGCCAAGGGTCTAGATAGTGGGGAGAGAAAAAGAACAAGCATAAGACACAAAGCATGATGTCAGCAGCTGAAAGAAAGGTAACTAATCTTGCCCTCCCAGACTTGTGCTCAATCGTGACCAAGCAGATGACACCAAACCACTAATTCTCACCTTTATACTCAGGTACCACATAATTAACAGGCTAGCCCAACTTATTTATGGGCTGGCAAATGCTTTCCCACTACTTCTCAGAGTCAAGTAGCCAAAGTAAAGCATCGTTCACCATAGTGTTAACTTGTAGCAGAAGAAACAATACACAGGAAGTTTCCAGTTTATAAACTGGTTGTATTTCAAAGATCCAGTTGTAGTTTGGTCACGTGGAACATACCTTCCCACAGGAACAAAGTTATAAATGGTCATCAAGCAGGTAGCCCAGAGAAGCCTAACTAACCCACAGGGCAGCTGAAAACACTGCCCGGGACACCATGGATAGCAATAGTGTAAAACTAGTATGATATAAAATGAAGAAACTGGTTTTTGCATTTATCCTGAATGTTCACATAATTAAGTTTTAATAACATACAGGACCCAGAGTGGTCCAGGACTGAGAGGAAGGGCAGGAGGAGGTGGGTAAGCAGCTTTGGTACGAACAGAGCTCCCTGGTTATCCACATCTTTCTTCCTGTAGAGCAGGGAGTTGGGGGGAGAAAAGGAGGAAGTGCTGGGGGCCAAAAAGGAGAAAGTGAAAGTATGAAGGCAACAGTGTCAAGTGCTGTTCACAGGTAGCAGGATTAGACATTTGCACCTCAGGAGACGCCCAGGACTCAGAAACTCACCCACATCTACGTTCAGATGTCCTGGTCCTTTGCAGTTAAATCTGCTTTGACTATATCAAAGTCATAATTATTGACCAAAATGCATTTCAAAGGTAAACCTGCATTCAGAGATATTTCCTTCACATACTTGAAACTATTTTTAAAGGCAAATCAACCGACAAATCAAAAAAGCCTCAAAGGAGTAGGTAGAGCGATGTGTAACTGAGGAACTGGGTCTGGACTTTCTTACATGACTTCAGAGAGCAGTTTTTAGAGGATCAGAGGAGACGCTCACGGTGCGTTCGCTCGGCCAACAGTGTGCGCTTTAGGATAAAAGCCAAACACCGCCTCTCACACGCCTTAGATGATGGCTCAGGGCGACCAAACGCCTGACACCTACCTGTGTTTGGAGGTGGGGGCTTGTTGTGAATCCATTTAACTACTTTGATGCCGTTCTGTGCAGTGGCGATGTTGACACCTGGAACGCAGGTGATGAGGTGTTCTAAGGGAACACCCCCTCGGTTTTCCTGCACCACTTCTAGTTCACCAAACTCTGCAGCATAACAATCTGGAAAGCTGAAGCGAAAAAAAAAAAAGACGTTAATTAAAATAAAGGAAAAGCAAAGTATCCGCTAAACAGAAGGCTTTATTTTAATGTATCTATTAATAAATAATTTGTTTAAATGCTCACAATCTGGGTTTGGAGTTAAAATTAAGGTCCCAGGGAGTCAATCACTGTGGAATTTACCTCTTTGATGCATTCTGATGGTACTAGAAATTCCTGGACAATTTTCTAGCAGAGGGAGTTTAAAAAAAGCAACTGGATTCCAAGTGCGTTATTCATCTGCTCTGAAGTATCGTAGGCCTTAAGGCAACTTAGTCCTGCGTTAGACCCCACATTGTCTACCAGATGGCACACGGTGTGGTTAAAGACTTCTGAAGAACAGTTTTCTCTCTCAAATTTTGAAATCTACAGCTATTTGAGGTTGTGTATACTCTCATAACACTTGCGCAACCTTTTGTGATAGCACTTATAATAATTTCTTCTCTGTGGAGAAGAAACTGTCCTATTTATGGTTTTGTTTCTAAAATTTAACACCAACAAAAATTTTCTTGTTGAAACACTGAGTGAATGGATCCAATTCAGACATAGTTTAACTGACTGCAAGGCTAAAGATGTTAGGCTGAAGTATTCTGTGATACTTGCTTGGGAAGAGGTGTGGACAGCGAGGGCAGATTTTCTACAAAGAGAAGCAAGGAATCACATCGCAATGGTTCTGACGTGCTCACCTTAACAACGGCACAGTGCCCTCATGTGTCTGCAGAAGACTATGAACCTGGGGCGCAAACGTCTTCAAAGAGAGAATCACAAAAGGAATCTTGTAACAGTCCGGATCAAATTCATGTTCGCTGCAGAAAAGAGAAGGCCACAGTTACCCAACATCTCCTGGTGGTCCACAACAGGCATTCTAACAGACATTCCCTGCCCTTATCCAAAAGGGGTATTTCTAAAGGGAAACGGGCATTGTACCTGAAGTCTTTATTGGAACAATGCTGTCTGCAGACAGGCTCGTGATATTCTAACTCTTCAAATATAATTGGGCTGCAATTCGTTGAGGAGCCGTCATGTGACTGGGAAGACCCCAGGGGGCTCTGTCGGGCCTGACTGCTGGGTAAGAGACACACCAGCCTTCCATTTCCGTGTTCACGGATTGCAACCGTGTCTGTTAATTTATATAAATCTGAAACATTTAACTTGTGTCCAAACCTAAAAGCAAGGAAAAAGAGATGCTGACTTAGAACATTTTTCTTTGATTACACAGAAATTCCTGTCCTGTTTAGTAAAAGGCTACAACCAAGAATGGCGCCTCTGTTTCTTCAAAGGTAAAACCGGAGTAATTTTACTATGAATTCTTTCACTATCGAACCAGGGATGCTTGGCACTTCCTTGAGCGTAAGGAGTCTCCCCAGCTCTGCACTCTGCACAGAGCCTCAGCCTCTCATTCCACTGACCCTACCTGAGCTCCTACCACGTGCTGTGTTAGGTCAGACCCAGTCCTTGTCATCTTGGAGCTTACAGTCTAGAAGGTGCTCCAAAAGTGTCACTTAATAAATAACAAAACTAATCGGTCAATTAGAAAAAAAATTAAAGTACAGCTTTGGGGACCAAGGCCTAAATTTGCTAAAAATGAAAGAAGTTTTAAAGTATATGTTAAAATAGAAATTTAATTCTAACGCAACTGTGTCTCATTCCTCCACCAGGCTGGAAGCTCCTTAAGAGCTGCTACAACAGTTTTATGCCAATCACCAATCAACATTCTGGAAGTTACCAATTAGCATTGACTGGATCAATGAAAAAAGAAACCTAACTTACTTCTTTTCATAGATATCTGTAAATTTAAAAAGAGGCAGACAACAGGCGGGAGCATCCTGAAGAACAGATATTGTTTCTGCACTGTAAGACAAAATTTTAATCAATTAGAGAACAAATACTGTTGGAAATCAACAGGCAATTCCCAAGTTTTCGTTTAAAAAGAGCACATAAAATTGATTAACACAATGTACATGCAAAATAAATTTACCAGTTTCTGACATGTTAGAATTTATTTTCCAGAAAAAATGGAAAGAAAAGACCTTAGGGACAGGGCGATTAGAGCCAATTTTTAAGTCATACACTGGTATTTTCCCTTGGTGCAGCACAGGGCTTTCTACACCCGTATACCACGCAGTGAGACAAACGCCGTGTTAATTCAGAGCAAAAGGCAGAAGAGCGCGAATGGCTCCTGTTGCACTGCGGTTCGTCTGTGAGAGAGGAGAGAGTGGGAGTCCTGTAGTTGAGGGTACTCAGAAGTGAGTCTTTTGTCACTAGCTCCCTGCAAAGCAGAGAGAGCCAAAGAAGAACCAAAGCTGATTCTGAATAAAACCATCACCAGATTCCCGAGATTGACAGAGTTGTAACGAGACTTATGGGGCTGGTGTCTATTTGACATCATGACAGTACCTGCAAGTTGAGAGCTTGGCTCTTTGTAGATCTACCCTTTATGGACCAATCTACTGTCTACTAAGATTTGAAGGTAATATTTCAGAATCTCCAGGCTTATAAACTTTTCTTGTCGAGGTCTACTATTTTTAGAAGCTGTTCTGAATATGTGGAATATTATTTCACTCCTAAGTGCCTGCCAAGTTTAAGCTGTACTTTACCTTTGATTAATGCCTGGACCAAGAGTCAAATTATTCTACCTAGCTTATTTCTAACTTATTATTTCTAACTACTAGCTTACTTTCAACTCTATCAATTCATAATAAGCATTACTGCATACATAATCACCACAAAATGGTTGGGAACATGACAAAACCTATTTTTATTATTTACAAAATTGCTTCAAGTCCTGAAATAACTGGCTTGTTTGCTTTTTTTTTTTTTTTTACCTCAGTAAAGAGAGTGATTTATTAGCAGCTCCTGTGGCAAGTGAGACCAGGATCTTCTTGCTGCCAATTTTGTATCTGTGGAGGCTATTCACCGCACTGATGGCTTCCTGTAAGTTTTCCATCTGAACAACAGCCTTGAGCTGATAATCTGTATGGGGGCTGAGCTCAACACTCTTCACCTACAGCAGTGAAAAGGAAAACAGAATGCGAGTCTACCAGAACCTTGTCACCTCAAGACTAAAGGTGAGTCATTAAGGGACATATCTGTGGACTTCAGCAAAGTGAGGGGACCTGTCTGAACTCTGCACTTCTGCCAATCAGACCTAAGTGACCTGGGTGACTTTCATGGCCGTGCCACCGGCCTGGCCCGCTTGTGTGTTCTGAACACTTGGCTCTCTGATGCAAGCTCAGAGGCCGAGACATGGACAGGGTCTCTGGGGTCTTCTCCAGACCCGTGAAAACTTGGGGCATAACTGTTTTACGAGTCTGGAAAAGGTGCATTTGTAGCAAACTGCACCTAAAAACTGAATCGCATATATAGTAAGATGCTAACAAAAACAGCCGACATTATTTCATAACTCTATTTCCAGATTTTAGCAGCCAGAGCTAACTAAAACCCGTCAGTATTTTATTTCCCAAAGTATCATTTAAACCCTAGCCTGAGACCACAAGTGCTTCTCTGCTAGGTTTCTTGCTCTCCGGGCTGTGTCCTAAACACTGGATGCACGGCACCACCACGAGCAGATCAAAGGATGAAGGAAGGAGTTCAGACTCGGTCAGTAACACGTACATCCTCTGTGGATATGTGTGAAATCAAGTTTTCTCGATGTGAAATGCCAGCAAAGAGTGAAACAAAGGCAAGAACAAGAGTGAAAAGGGTACCTTGCCGTGTCTGGAAAATGCTTCCTGCATGAGCTGCTGCAGCTCCTTCCGGGATAATCTGTAGTCTATGTTGCTGATCTGGATGTCAGCACCATTTGCAAATGTGTCTGAGCAGTTGGCACCAATGCTTGAATTTGCAACGTTGAAAGCAAGTGGAGATGCTCTGTTCAAAAGGTTTAGAGACATACTAATGCTTAAAACATACATACTGAGATAATTTTTAAATGTTATTCTATTTATGTAGTCTATATCATTTAGGCTTTGTTTGAAGCTATACATAGACAGAGCTTGCCACAACACAATTTGGTTTTCAAATGTATTTATGTTAAGCATACACTGATTTAGACTTATTATTAAAAGTACTATCTGTTGATATTGTAAAAACAACCAGTAAATTATTTAATATCAAGTATTCTTTCACCGGATTATTTCAAGCTAAAGGTAGAAATTACGGGCAGATGTGATGAACTAATTTTCCACTTTGGGCATTTGTTCTTAGGAAATTAGCTTGTGATACTAACGTAAGTCATGTAACCTCCCTCAGCTTTGAAAAAGCTAGATATTCTTCCTCAGATGTTGCAGTCCTTCTCCATATAAGGCAAAGTTTTGTGTGAAGTTTTAAATGTAATTTTACAGGTCCAAAGTCACTTTCTACAGTGAGTCTACATCAGCTCAGCAGATCACATGCAATGCTAGAAGGAGCTCATGGGATGTAACATGGCCTTATGGCTCCTTCTGTCTTGCAAGCCTCCAGAATTACTCTGTGGGTTTGGAAAGCTTAGATAAGGTGAGTATCGTTACAAAGGTGTACAGAGGACTGCACTTCTCAAATGGCTTCCTATAATTATCCTACACATAGGAATAACCATTGTTTATCTAGTTTGGGCCTTTCCCTCAACATGACGAAGGGAAGGAAGTGATGAGGACATCTTAATGTGCCTCCCACTGTTGGCCAGGACCCACAGGACAAGCTTCTCTCTCTGCCCTCTGCTGACGAATGGCCACGTGAAGGAGGGAGAGATGGTGGAAAGCACTGCCCCCAGTGTTAGCTGAGATCACCTGAGGAAAGGGGGGCTGGCAGGGAAGGGATGAAGGACTTCTCTTTTACTTTACGCGCTTCTGTATAGTTTCAATTCTTTTACGTGTGCACGTCATCCTTTCCAGTGCACGTAAGCACCCGCGGATCACAGAGCTGGACTCACCGAGACCAAGGTGGAGACGCGAGCAGAGGCCCGACCTGCCTTGCTGCAATCAACTTGCTGAAAGCAGATGGGTAACTCACTTGGAACAAAGTCTCCTCTTTGTCTTTTTTCTCCACAGGAGAACTGGTAACACTTTGGGCACTGAGGTTCTCTTTTCTAATGGAGGGAAAATCAAAGGGAAAAGGTCATTTATTTTCCTTCACTTGGAAAAGCAACTACGAGAAAGAGCAACTCAACCTACTTAGGATTGGTTCTGTAAATGGAGTCTGCCATCCCGGAGTTTTTCGGTGTGGGCGCCACAGCACCCGGGTTTCTGTGTGGAGGGGCCACCAGTCTCAGGTTGGCCTGCGGGGGCTCACAGCTTCTAGTGCCAGTCTTCGACTCCATGCGGCACAGTTCCTTAAAAGAGACAAGTGCAGTGGAGTTTAAACTCTAAGTACCCGAGGTGTGTTAGACCTCATACAGAAACCCTTTGCCTTTGGGTATCATCGAAAACGGAAATAAAGAGAGGGCACACCAAAGCAAGCAGGCATCTAAAACACAGGGACAAAGAAACCAAGCCTGCCAGAAACTTGGGAAAGCAAGAAGTATCAAAAGTACCTGTAAACTTTTCACATTTGTGTTTTTTGTAGCTGATCCAGAATGCGCCTGCGACCCTTTTCCAGGCATGGCTTTGGCACTGGAAGGTTGTTCACTTGCATCTCTGATGAGGCACAATTTTGGATTCTTAAGTTTTTTGGGAGACTTCGCTTTATCAGTAATTGCATTTGAAGCTTTTGTTTCACAGAGTTCTCTATTTTTTGGAGTAAATGACACAATGATCCTGTTCCCAAAGACATCTTCATTTTCCATTCGCTTCTGAGCCCGTTCTGCACTGTCCTGGTTTATGAAGCGGAGGACGGCACTGCAACCTGTGATGCTCAGCACTTTCCCACCACAGTTATCCGACAGGCGTCTGAGCCTGTTGCTGATGCTCTTGCCATCTTTATTCGCTGGGAGGTTATAAACATAGAGCAGAGTGTGGCACTGCTGATACAGAAGAGAAATGTTACCACAGGTTAACTCGAGGGCACGCACTCAATTAATTACAAGAAAAGAACAGTGAGTGATCTCCGAACAAGCTAGCTACCTGGGAGGGGAGGTAATAATGATCCAGTCGGGAGAAGGTGAACTTATTTAGACCGAAAAACACAGAAAAAGAGAAATGTACCTGAGTTATCGCTCTAGTGAATGAGATTGGCAAGATTCAACGTTATGAATAACGTCTTTTTTTTTTTTAACCATAAGGAATAAGGATCTTTCACCTAAATACTACATTTGACTTAAAGGTCTTCTACATTAGAAAAGTGAATGTCACACAGAAGCAGAGGGAGAAAACCCAGCTATAGCCAAAAGACCAAAACATAATGACTAACAGCAAAATGAGTTAGCAGGGCGGCTCCAAAGGCTGATGGAGGGCCTGTGTGTTACTCTGTGGGCCTGACTCCGGTATCCCCAACTGCGGGTCTCCTCAGCACGTGATTAATCTTGGCTCATTTGGGGTGTTAGGGAATGCAGGGGGACTAGCAGCCTAAGAGCTTGGATCAGGGGGCTTGGGGTCCAGTCTTTGCTCTGCTGTGATCAGCATGTCTGACCACCAACGAACTGCTTTCTTTTCCTATGTGCTGATTTCCTCCTCCCTGTAATGAGGACATTGGGTGAGATAATTTCTCTAAGGTGCTTCTGTTAATTCTAAAGTTATTTAATTATGTTAAAACTGCATTTAATATACAGGATGGCCCACACCTCTGTTTCATCCACACTACAGCTCCTGTCCATTATTACTATTCAAGAGTTATGCAAATATTCTCCAAACAGCATAAGCACAGCTCAGCATTGCAGTAAACCTTCTTATCCCAAATTAAGACTATCAGAGATGCTCATCCTGATGTAAACATGCTCATATTTTCCTATCGCGTGCCTTAACAGGCCACAAGTGTAGCAATAACCACTCCTAATTGTGCACGTGCATGACAAGGCATGTTACTGTAGAAAAGAGGCTCACAGGCCTGCTGGAGCTTAGAGATTAAATGCCTAAAAACTGTACGATTACTCTGTTTGACTCCAACCACAGCAGTAGGTACAAAACATCATCATATTCTTTACCCACAATACGTGGTAGCAAAAGGAGCAATGACTCTTATTCCGTTACTTCTATCAGTCTGACACAAAACATTGCTAGCTTTGGAGACACTGGCAAGTGGCTGCTGATAAGGTAAATCTAAAAGTCGATTCCCTATGAGATTTTGAAAAAGAAAAGCAACATTCATACATCAAGTCTCTGGATATTTTAAGGGAAGACTGAAGGTTTCTGAATCTTATTTCAAAATCTGGTCAGCCTCCTACAAAGAACAGCCTCCCCTGGGCTTGGAGACCCCCTTGTTAAGGGCTGTGTTCAGCCTCCCTAATCTAACGCTGGAACACAGCAAAAAGAATGCAAACCCACTTACTGGCATTTTTAGTGGTAACCTGGGGGGCAAGTCGGAAATGAATTCTTCAAATCTGATCAGTTCGTTAGCATGATGCAGTAGTGCTTCTGAGGCCTGGTTTTTATGGACCAAAATTATATGGAAACCATGCCTGTGTCTCAGGTCACTAAGTTCCAATGCAAAATTGACATCAGCTGAAAGAAAAGGTACAGCCCAACCCCATCCCCAAACATTAGAAACACTTGACAGAGACAGACAACTCTACTGACACCTACTGAGAAGGAATGGCTGGACTGTATTCAAAGTCGCTCCCTCTCCCTTTTTAGAACAGGAGCACATTTCGTTATCAGAGGAATTAACACAGTAAGACAATTTCACCACATGCTTATACTGAATCCCAAGACACATGTTACTTCCAGTTCTGACAGGGAGCAAATATTAATATCTTGGGGAGTGTCAATTTTGGAAATTACTCATCTTAGATTTTTAAAATTAGCAACATTGTGCCCAGGGTTTTAAAAAATTATATTTTCTTTAATAAACTTGGCCCCACAAAAATCCTTACTCAAGTTCCAAGGAGGAAATACAGAAATCCATGTAGACACAATTGTTTTTCTAAAACAGTTCTCAAAAATGAGCATAAGTATGTCCTATGTATTTCAGCCTCTTTGGGGATGTTTTACTTTAACATCTTTTGGCTTCTATAATAATTCCCACTCAGTGAGTCTAGGTGAAACGAGCACAGGTTTTCATACTTACTTGACACAAGAACCACAGTGGCTGGAGCAGTGTGCGTATTTGCAAACCTTCGGAGACTCTGGCGGAGTTTATCATCAGCAGCATTCTTTGCAGTAGCATTGATGTGGGCAACAGTTACCTGCATTAATTTATGATAAAGACAAATGAGCAAAGGCTGAGTGAGAAAATCACTACACATTCTGCTCACATCTTAATAAACTGTCCTTGAGGGAAGAAACTATTATGATTGCAACTTAGGAACAGAAAAAAAATTACAACCACATTTCCATAATTTCAAATTTGGTTCTCCATATGAATTAATTGGTTCCATTATTATCCCAGCTTTCATCCCTTTCTCCTTTTGCTTCATCCATCCCCCCTTCAGAAAATATGCAGAGAAAAGGAAGTGAAATTTATAGTTAAATGAGCTCTCATGAGTAGCTTTTGACAACAATTTGGGAGTGGCAGATATCTCTGATACATGATTAAGATAAGATTTGGGGCTGTACTTGATGTTCTTTGTCTGTGCTATATACACCATCTGTGCCTTCAGGATCTGGGGTTAGGTGGTGGGAGAGGAGAGGCATCTGCACCTTAGGGAGCTAACATGTTTATTCCTGTTAAAACTATCAGGTTCACATGTAAGAAAAGGTTGGTTTTGAGAGGTGCATACAATACACAACAGAATTTATTAGGTTCTATAAAGAATATAAACATAATTTTAGGCAGCAATATGACATATCAATGAAACTAAGAGTCAAAAGAACTAAATCCTATTTCCAGTTTAAGAGAACAGATTTTGGGGTAAATCTGGATTTAAATCTTAGCTCATTCACTTACTGGACATGTGATCTTAAAAAAATTGTTAACCACTTGGGGGGCCTGTTTCATTTATAAATTTCAAATAATAAATCTTCTGAGCCTTGAAAATCAAAGGAAATGATACATATGTAATTATTATATGGGATTGGTACTATCACAAATAAGCATCATTATTAAAAATCAGACAAAATTAAATGGTTCTTAGTACAGCAGGCCTCGAATAATGTCATTTCATTCAGAGGAACCTAACTTGTTTATATCAATTAGCCTATGATAAAACGGTTTTCATTATATATCATTTCACTTAAAGTGGCAGAATCTGTTGATGGCACTGTGAATTTACTGTGCTTTAGAAATAATCTTTTGCTAATTTCCTTTATTTGCAAACAGCACAAATGCATATTGTTAAACAAATTTTTAATTGAAATTATGTTTTAAAAAATCACAGGTGCTTATTCTATCATAATAGGTTAAAATTCTTTTTTTTACCTGACAATTATTGAGCTCTTGAATAACTTCTTTGTTTTCTTTACTGATGTCACACACACAGATGAATTCTGCTTCCCTGTGGCCTTTGAAAAACTTCTCACGGATCCTCTGTACAACAGCAGTCGCTGAGCGGCCTGAAGGAACTGAGCAGTTTTCAATATCCCAAAAAACTCCAATGGGGGGTAAGTTTTCTAGCACCTGTCCAGCTAGCGCGACTTCCGGTGACCCTTAAGAAATGTTAACACTTTCAATCAGGCATAGTGAAAAAGACATGGCAAATAAAAATAAAATAGGTAGCTACCTATCATTCTTAGTGGCAGAAAAATGAAACTGTTGATGGATTTTAAGAATATCAACCTCACTGGCTGATCTAATAACAACCCTCAAGACTGTTGCCACAGTCTCTCCAGTAAATAGTTCTATCTTTTTTAGGAGAGAACAAACCTAAAGGTCAGGTTACTTTAAGCTCACAATACATCCATCGCAAAGCATGAGCCACCCTCATGCTGATCAGCTGTGCGTCTCTGAACACTAGCACAGAGGTGAATGGATGCTGTAGCTCTGGGAACTGGTTTTCATGCTCCACCCATGCTTGTCTACCTACTCAGTATGTAAGAACAATAAAGAGGCAATGAAAGGTAAAGTTCTTACTGTCCATCATCTTAAATGATTTTAGTACTGTGTTAACATCAGATTTAATTTTTATATGTTTTCAAAAGAAAATGTCACATTAACTATTTTAAGGGAAATAATCTTAGGTTTTCAAATATTTTTCACTAGCCATTACCAAATCTTTCTAGATACTAAGTCCTTTAGGGAGTATACAAGTGTGATTATGTGATTAACGAGTGTGATTATCACCCTAAGTTGACACTAAGTCCCACCTGGCACTATTTCTCCTAATATACTCCCATTTTTTATACACAGCTTCGGATCTCAAATAGCCTCAGCCCAACAGAAAGGGCAAATGAGTTGTCTGTAAAAATAAAAGGATTTTTACCAAGAGATGGAAGTAGAGACTCACATACACAGTAGCTTTAGAACCATAAGAAATCTTTAAAAGGTGATTAGGTGCAGTTCGTATCAGATATTCAACTGACGGAACACTACTGAATAGAAAACTTCAAATATGCACATTTTATACTGTACTGTCATTTACCAAATTTTGCAGCAGCTTTCCCTAGACCGGTCGCCAGTAACAACGTGGTCTCCGTCCCCGTTCCTTTGGTTCCACAGCCATTACACAGAGGAATAGTAACAGGTGCGGTCTGGGTATTTGGAGGTGGTATATTTGGCCAGACTTTAGCAGCAGCAATAACACTATTTCTTGCCGGCTGTTTTAAAATTTTTTTTAAAAAAGGAAGTTCAGATACATCATTTCAGAATCTAGAATTATATACAACTGAAAACACATTCTAAGTGTTTCTCTTTTCTACCTGCTAACCTCTGATAAAATGTCTTTTCAAATCATCTTTCACAGAACTGTTAGTTATCGATTCATAAATTCACTTCAAGAAATGACTTGAAGTGATCAGGAAAGACAGCCACATGATCGCACCTTTACATTCTGGAGCATGTGTCTGCTGCAATGGAGACCTCAGACATACTTTACATAAAGGGATTTAAAGTCTTCACTTAAACACAGGTGTGATTGAGGCCACGTTTTAAGTTCCTCAAATTATTACAAAAGGACAACATGCAGTTAGCTATATGACATGAATGGGTCCATGTATAAAGTGTATGTTAGTTATAAGAAATCACGACTGTGCTCTAGCCTTTGAAGCAAAAACAGAACACGAGGCTTGGCCGAGCTAGGTTCACATGTAAGCAACAGATTTATTGCAAGAGGCCCAAAAAGCATAAACTACATAACAATTACTGTCCTTTTCTGAATGGTCCCTCCCATTTTACCCTTTGGTTCTTTCAGCCCACCAACAGTTATGCTGACGGGGAGAAAGCTATGTCATGGAAGGATCTTCAAAACCCCATGCACAACCAAGGATTTTCGAGATATAGTCACTTCTCAAAAGTCACTCCTCAAAGCTCAGCTGCACCCAACATACCAAATAAAAAGATACGAACCTTGTTTAGACAGTCTTCGCAGTAAAGGGAGCCCTTCAAACACACCGGAGGGACCACATTTAGGTGCAAAGAGTTGGTGCACAAGTGAGGCGTTAGCTCCGACTGTGAAATGTGCTCTTCCAAATGCCCTGGAGCCCCACTTGTGAAATCAGAACAGGGGAAATAGCCAGCGGAGGTGCAGCCCTGGAGAGCCGGGAACTGATGCAGCGTGTGCATGTTACCGTTGCATGACTGGAAATGGAGCTTTCCACAACAGGGCAGGTGTTGGCGGGAAGATACATTACTTTCTAGACACATGCTGGGAAAGTCACTTGCAATGCCGGCCAAATTGTTCCTAGCTGAGGCATTCTGGAGTGAAGATGCAGACTGGAAAGCAAACCCTGACCCTACCTGACACGTGATTGTCCTGGTGCTTTGCGAGTCTAACAGTGTGCCCGTGTGAATCAAGCTACCAGCACCTCCGCCACCGCCACCGCCACCGCCACCACCAAAATGCATTGGTGAAGTGGAGGGTTCATTAGTGCAATGAGCACAGCAGCTTACTTTGGGGACAGCTGAAAGCTGTATTTTAGGTTGCTGAAGAGAATGAATATCTGGAAGTGGGACTGCAGGAAAAAGTTTAGAGCCAGCATGAAGGGGAGATGGTACATCCTTTAATTCCACAGCAACTTTCTTGTTCTCCATGTACTCTTTCTGAGAAAAGAAAATCAGAATACAAGTTAATTTTATGAGGCCAGTGATTTCTGGTTACATCTCACTGCATTCGACCATGGAGACAGTGTTTAATCCTGTTTACACCACTCGATCATGACCAAACAAAATGGAATGGCAGCTAAAACCAGGGGCATTCTTCAGAGAGGTCTGCAGAGGGTGAACATGGAAACAGACTAAAATTAAGACTGCACTCTTCCTGAGTTTTAAGAGACTGGGGGAAGTGTCTTCAGCAAGCCCAGTTAACCATCTACGTCTCCGTTACTTCCCTTTGATAACTTCCCCTTGCCTCACAGCATCTTCTGAAGACAAAATAGGTGGTATGAAAACAACACAGTCACAAACAGCATTCAATAAAGACGGCTGACGAGCAAAGTGCTTTGAGGAAAATACTTAATAGTTCTTACAGTCAGATCATAAGGAGTTTTAGTAAGGTCCTCCAGAGAAGCAGATTCCAAACATTATGGATGAGCTCAGCCATCTGCCCAAGTAGCCCATCTGTGCGAAGGTCGGTAAATGCATTACTGATGACACTTAGCAAACCCTAGGATATCATGACCTAAAGCCATAATGCCAACAATTATTCTGTAGCCAGTGAAAAGCATTACAGTAATTAGAAAACTACCTGGGAAAAGGTACAAGAGAAATAGTTTGTCACATGCTTCTAAAATAGACACAGGAAGTCAGTATATTTACAAAGGTTATGGCATGGCATTGATGTCAGAGGCCTGGGTTTGCATGGGATACTTAACAGTTTTATGACCTTGGATAAGTTACTTTACCTCGCTACACTTCCGTTTCCTCATCCTTCAATTGATATTGAACAATGAGATATACCTCCTACAGTTATTAAGAGGACAAAATGAGATCGTGCACATACAGCAGAGCACCTGGCCACTGAAGGGAGATCTAACTGATCAAGAGCCTGTATGGGCTGATGGCAGGCACTATTAAGCCCTTATACAGGGATCGAGACATGCTCACCCCTCGGAGCACAGAAGAGTCCATCTGACTGCCATGATTTCACTCCTTTTGCTGTGATTCTATACTCATCTGGGAGAAATCTGGATTTTCAGTTAGACTTTCCTAAAAGGGAGGCAATAGCCATGGGCTGATCATCCAATAAGCAGTGTGTTCTGCCCCCTCCGTAATTACAGTTCAGGCTGGAAATGACTGGCATTCTGATTTATAGATACCTGGCTCTTATGGGCAGGTTTATTGTGAGCTGGTCCCCTTGAACATACTTAATTCTGGATGCCACTGACAAAAATCAAGTTTCTGGATCTGTAAAGTTGTCAGCACAATTCTGTATCATTTGACTACTTGAGAGCCAGATCTGCCCTCCCAGGAAGCCCTGCTTGAGCTGCCAATGCTGTCACTTGCCCCTAAAGTAAAACATTTCTGAAATGACCCAAATTACTGATGTCATAAGACTCAGAAGGCCACAGTAAAATAAAATCTATTTTATATTGTCCTCTGATTTTATTCTATAATGTGGATTTTATCTTTGGAATCTGTGACTTTGAGAAACGAATCTTCTCAAGATGTTAACATTAAATATTTAAAACATCGAAGTGCAGTAGTTAAAAAATTATGCTCTCATTGTGTAAGGAATTACAATAATGTGCTACAAGGAGTAATATAAGCAAGATACAAGGGGAAACTTAGCACAAACTCCAAGTCCAAGGAGGGAGACCGCCCCAGACCAAGTGGACCTCTCATCTATTTGCCTTAGGAAATTGCTGTGTCCTTAGTCTTGCACACAGTTACCGTTTGGGGACTAAGTGGCAATGTCTGCTCAGGACGAGAAAAGCAATTAGAGAATTTCCAAAGCCATGGCTTAGCGTCATTATCTTGTTGAAGCCATCCAAGTGTTCTACTGCTGGAGTTCTCAGTTCTGTTTCCTTCCATCATACAGCCACACAAAGTGGTTCAACATTCTTTCATCTTTCTTTTCTTTCATTCTTCCACCCTGTTAAGAATGAGATTTCAATGTTATTTATATGCATAAGTACAAATTTTACCATTAAAATGTGAGACTATAGGTTTTCTTAATTCTCGACTCTCCCTGAAGATTGTTTGTGAGAATCAAAAAGTTAACAGCAAAGAGCATGTAATTTTAGTAAAAGAACAACCACATGTCCTCATTACCAGTTACATAAGATTCTGAAATTGATTTAAAAGCAACTTATCCTACTGTCTTTGATATGAGTATGTAAGGTCCAAATTAAGTGACCTCTGTGGACTTTGAATTTGATTCCGCTATAGAATAAATCGAACCAATTTCTTAGTTTAGTCATTATTAAAGTTCAATCTAGTATACCACTAAAAATCTTAACAGAAATATCAAGTCACAACTGTTATATCTACTCCAGGGCAACAACACTTAAACAGTAGAATAAAAGCAGATCAAATCAATAATAGCCATTGGGCCTGAAGGCAGCCTGCCAATGGTAAGGACAACTGAATCTCATTCCCAAGTCCTCGCCATCATACCCCAACAACCACCTACCCTTACCTAACAGTGACCATTTTAAGGTTATTAATTTATCTTTCAGAAATTTAATCTAGTCATATAGAAAAGAATTCCCTTTTAGTTATCTCTCTGATAAGATGCTCTTTTCAAGCATTTTAACATCTACATAGTATGGTGAGGGACAAGATGACTATACAAGTACTGTATCTAAGGTATAGGACAGCTGATCACTTAAAGCAGGGATGGGTAAACTATGGCCTGCCAGCCAAAACCAGCCCACTGCTTGCATTTAAATGGCCCTTGAACTAAGAATATATTTTACGTTTTTAAAGTCTTAGAAAAAAATCAAAATAATGTTTTATGACATAAAATTGTATGAAATTCAAATTTCAGTGTCTATAAATACCTTTATCAAGACGTGGCCATACTCGTTTGTTGTTAAGTATTATCTATGGTTCATTTTTACACTATGGTTCATTTTTGCAGAGTTGAGTATTTGCAACTGAGACTTTATGGCCCAGAAAGCCTAAAATATTTACTATTGGGAATTTTATGTTGAAGCTACAAAACTTCTTTTGCTTTTCCTATTAAATTTTGGCTTCTTCCTCTGTAAAGCGTGGCTAATTAGATAAAGGAGCCCATCTTTTTGTTTTCACTATTGTGTCACCTGTGCCAAGCGCAGGGCCTGGCTACTTAGTATATACTAAGTAAATATTTGTTGGATAAGGGAATGAATAAAGCTGTTTACCTAGTATATGTTAGTAAATTATTGTACTTGCTTTTCCTATTAAATACAGGTCTTATATCTCCCCACAATCTCTGCTAGGTCATGAGAATTTGTGATGTTCATGACATACACGACTTCGACATGCTCCCGCAAACCTCAAGGCCAATCCTGAAAGTGAGTTGACAGGTAGAGTACAATACAATTTATTAACCATTTTTACTTAACATTATTTCTAAAGTCACCAAATATTTACTTATTACCTCCTATGTAGCAGGCCTATGCTTGGCAAAGAGATACAATGATGAAAACAATCAGATAATGAGATCGATTTATGTAATTTTTCCCCTCCCACGGTATATCTGTGAGATAGACAAGGGAGAAATTGGCCTTATATTACAGAGAAGGAGACAAGTTTAAGGAAATTTTGTAACTTTCTCAAGATCACACAAATAGAAAGGGGGCAGAACCAGGCTTGTCAACCTCTTTCTATCACATCAGGGTGCCTTCACTATTGCTCAACACAGTAAATTTCTGGCCTGCACCCAGGAATTTCCTCCAATGTTCCTAGGAATGCCACTAAGGAATTTAAGTAGCTGAAGCAAGTTCTATTTGATTTGAGTGGAAATCTCAATTCTGCTATTATCCCTCCGAGTCTTTGAGCAATTCAGATAGTGGTTGAGAGCACAGACTCTGAAGTCAGACTATCTGCGTATTAATCCTCAATTCTGCTGCTTCCTATCTGTGCAGCTTTGGACAACTCACAACCTCTGTGAACCTAAGACCCTGCTTGTAGAATGGGCCTGATAATAACAGTAGCAACTTCACAGAGCTGTTGTTTGACGTCGATGAATCAATCAAAGTAGAAACTTTAGCAGTGGCCTTCTCTTAATATCCAATCTAGTCCTTGACCACCACACCATCCCATCATATTACCATTTTTTACCCCATATAGTTCTTCTATCTAAAATTACCTTACTTGCTTTTTCTTTTTGTCTCCTCCACTTAAATATACACTTCATGATAGCACAGATCATGTTTTCTTAGTTTTGTATCTCCTGCATCTAGCACAGTGCCTGGTACATGTCAATTGAACGAATGAAGAGTTCGATAAATGTCTAGGAAAACCGTTTCAATTAGTTTTCAATTTCCCTGAATGCAAAACAGTATTTACTGGTCAGAGATATTGAGAAATCCAAAAGATACAAATGTAACTGGAAAGCTCCTGATAATACCAAAAAGGTGCTTGAGAGACTCTAAAAGGTGTATCACGGTGTCGCGTTACTATTAGTAGTGGGAGTGGCTCGAGCCCTAAGAAAACTCAACATTATCTGTCAAACCAGAGGCTACACCCTAGAGAAAGCTGAAAAACTGATGCAAAACTCTCAGGGGGTTTGAGAAAACACCCGCCCGGTCTTTCCGGGCGCACTTTTCGGAAAGGCTGCTCTCCACACCTGGAGGGCCCCATAGGGAGCAGGGAGACAGATGCGGGCGGAAAGCCGAACATCCCAAAAAGGCAGTAGCGGCAATGCAATGACAGCCGTGAACGGACGTGAAAGGGAGACAACCCAAACCTTCAGCGGGGGCCTGACTGGTGGGTCCGAGTCCTTCCCCTAGGACTAGCCAACTTCCACCACCTCGGCCAGCAATGGGGAAGGTAACGGGGGTGGGGGGGACACTGTCACCCCTCCAGTCTGGTGGCCCCAGAGCAGTGGGCCCATCAGGAACTAGTTCCCAGCACCGCCAGCTCACTCACCTCAGCCGACAGCTCCACCACCGCTCACATTCCGGCCCACCGCCTTTCCCCCGCCCCCCCCCAGGCCCTTTGTTTGTTGACTTCCGCAGCTCCCGCCGCCGCCGCCAAGCGCACCCTCCACTTCCGCTTCCGCACCGAACCGCCCCTGTCGCAAAAACCGACGCCCTTTTCTCCCTGTCGCTCCGCCCCTTCCTCCGCCCCTCCCCCGCCGCCTAGTCCTCCCCGCGCGGGGCGTGCTGGGAACCCGGGGGGGGCGGGGCCTCGCGGCCCTGCAGCCTCGTCAGGCTCAGTCCCCTCCCGATAAACCCCTAAATAGGGGACTTCCCAGGGGGGCGACCCCAGCTTTTGGGGCGAAAACCTCAGTTTAAGGAGGCGTTCCCCTTGGCTCATCGTTGTAGACTGGAAAGGAACCTGAAAGCGGAGAATTAAGGCGCTTGTGAGGTGGAACCAGGGGAAAAACCTGCCAACTAGGATTTGATACATTTCAGCTCTTTCGGTCTTTTGAGGGAAGGCAGTTTAAACGGGATTTCGATGGATAAACCCGATCGATTTGGCTTTCTCCCGTGTCTGTCTATCTGCCTGTCTGTCTGTCTCTCGTCACGTGATGATTCTACTTTTTAAAAAAATTAAATGACGCATATTTTCCACAGCATCCTTAAGCTAGTGCAACCTAGTGGCGAGTAGAGAAAAAAGAAAACAGAAAACTGAGCTAACCGCCAAGTCCTTTGGGCCGGCAGGGTTTCTCGCAGTTACGACCCAGCTGGCCAAAATAAAGTGTGGGCTAAGACTAGGCTGAATGTTGTCACCAACAATTAAGAGGTCCTCGTGACTTTAGTAAGAAAACGTTATTTTTTAAAAGCCCTGCTCCAGAGCTCGTTACAAATGAACACTACTTTTCCAGGGACAGATTGGGCGAGCAAAAATAAGACCTTATAGTTGCAAAAGCTTTGTGAAGCCAATAACAGTTGTGTTTTAAGTGAGTAGATGTGCCACATTTGGGGTTTATTTCTTCGCCTCAATCTACTTTTGCCTAAAATTCAAAAAAATTTAGCAGTAAGCACAACTGTCATTTGCGAAACTGCCAGCTTCTCACTATTTCCTGTTGCAAATTAGGAGAAAAACAAAGCACACATTTATATCTAAATCTAGACGTAGTTTAGGATGTTAGCTGAATACTGCGGAAAAGTTTATCTGTAAAGTTTGCCAAGAAGCAGATTCACTTTGCGAATTATCAGTAACTAGAAATGGCCAAAAGAGAACTTTTTCCCCCTTGAAGTCAGCGGTGTGAGGCAATTTCATTAGACAATTCACAGTAAGTGGTGTAAATTTCAGGGGAAGCTCGTACATCCCTATAGTCATCCTTGTATTGGGAAGGGCGAGATCAAACATGTAGCTGAAGAATCCTTTGTGCTTGAATTTCATTTGCCAGGAGGCAGATGACAAGAACACACACATCATCTGTCTGCTTAGGTATTTATTACTGCTGAGTAAATCTTAATTGTGTCTGCATGTGGAGAGTATTTTCCAAGTGGGAATTAGAACAGATGGAAAGCAACTCTGTTTTTAGCGTTTTGGTTTTTTGTTCAAAGTACCAAACAAATGTGCTTCTCTTTTAGGGGTGGTTTCCTTTCTCCTTCCCTTCCTACCACCCAAGTATCTCTGAATATAGACCATATTAACTAAAAATATAAAAAAGGAAACAAAATAATTGTGGATTTTTAATTGCTTTTTTAAAAAAAGGTTTTAGCTACAAAACATAATAAAGAGCAGACACATTTTGTTTGACTTTGCTTGGCATTGTCAAGTCCAGAGTTGTGCCTGGTCTCAACAGGTTAAATACAGTAAATAAAAATGAATCAATCATACTAAATGGAAAGCAAATGAAAAGTCTGAATTGCAGATAATTTTTAAAGAAATGTAATTTTATTGTTTTCTGCAGAAAACTAGCCTAAGCAGAGTACACCAGTCCTTGGAAGCAGGTAATTATTCATTGAAATTCAATTTGATATTTGTTAAAGAGTGCTTTAACATTTTTCTTAAGATCTATTTTCTTAAGTATAGACTCTGTTAATCTTATTCCTGTTTCTTAGCTGGGCAAACTCTTTTTATCAGAGAGTAAGAGTAACTTTCAGTGTTTTCCTTGGCCAAATTATAATCTTCATATTTATGAAAAGAGGATGAAGATTTTTGAGCTGTTTAAGCAGCTACTTTACATTCAGTTCAGCTCTTAAATTATGCTGGCTGCCAGTGAAGGACTTCCTCCCCCGGAACTTCTCTTCTGTTAGGTTAGGTTTAGTGTTTTGAAATGATAAAATGTTATGGAAGGACTTAAGAGAAGCCAAGCTCTCTGCTCGTTCATATCTAAACACTAAAGGAAAATGAATAAAGAGGATAAAATTTTTAAAATATGCCAAAATTTTCCTTTCATTTTTTAAGGTTTTTACCTAAGGACATTTACCTAAACCCCCGTTCCTGAAGAGGATTTTAATGATAATCATTTCAATATCCTCTCCCTTTTTTAACTGGAAAATAAAGGAAATTGAAAACCAACTAGTTTAAATGAGTTGATCAATGCCATTCAGTCAGGACTTGGGACAGGGAAAGAAGTTTCCCGAAAGACATTCAGGTACTTTCCTTAACCCTATTGATGTAGGTGGTGGTTCCCTTTTGTGTCTGAGTTTCTTCAGGAACTAGCAAGGAGTCAAAACAACATAGAATTAGAGAAAGGTCATTCTTAACCACAGCGGGGGGCCGGGGGGGAGGAATTTTCAAAGTAGCTAAGCTCTCTTTGCCTCTAGTGTACTGAAGAACACAAGTGTAGGAGTCCAACAGATCCAGCTATAAAGCCTGATTTATTATTTACTAATTGTGAGACCTTGGGCAACACATTTAACTTCCTGCACCTTAGTTTTCTCATCTATAAAATGACGACAAGAAAAGTGCTTTCTGTGGTTCTCATCATCCTGGTCTCAGCTCCTTTGTCATCTCCTGGACAGGCCTTCCCTGACCATTTTATCTGAAGTGACTCTTCCCCAGCCCCTTTCTATCATATGACCTTGCTTTATACATAGCACTTATTGGAGTCTGTAATTATTTTACTTTTTCTGTTTGCTGGTTTTCTGTGTTATTTCTTAGTACTATGAGGTCTTTGAGGACAGGCATCTTACTTGACATTTATTTTGTTCTAAGCGAGAGTGCTCAATAAATAATTGTTGGTGAACAATTAATATTGCTGTGAGAATTAAAAGGAAACCCAGGTAGAGAAGTTCGCATTGTGTCTGACATACCTAACCAATTAAAAGATCAAGACCATTTAACAAATAGATTTTATTTAACTGTGTGTTAGGCACTGTTTTACAAATGCCAAGTTAACACATTTTGTTACCGCATAATCCTATAAGTTAGAACCCTATCACGAACAGATTTCATAGATGAGGAAACTAAGTCACAGAATGACTTGCCCAAGATCACACAGATCATAAGGGGAAGAGCTAGGATTCAAAGCCAGGCTCAAAATCAAACTCTTACACATTAAATTTTGCTGCCTTTTATTTTGGGTGTACAGGGGTGGGAAGAGCATGGGATATTGCTTAGCCTAAGCGGATCTGGATTTTTGCCCTTTCCTCTGATGTGGAGGAAATGCAAGAACAGGAGAACGCAATCTGTGTCAAGGGGAGGGAAGCATATTCACTTGAAGTGCGTTGGCCCGCAATTCCAAGCCCGTTCCCCGGGTGTGCGGGGAGCAGCCAGCATCCTTCAGATCCCCGCCGGCAGCCAGAATCTCCCCGGCTCCCACCAGCTCCAGGGCCGCCGCGTGGCCGCGCCGCGCCCAGGCCCTGGGAAAAAAGTTTCCAAACGGCGCTGCTCGGCGCTGATTGGCCGAGGCGGACGCGGTCCCGTGGTGCGGCAGCCAATGAGCGGCGCGGGCCCGGAGCTCAAGGGCGGGGCGGGGGCCCAAGGTCCGAGCCGCATCGCCCTCAGTCGCCGCCGCTGGGGCCGCCACCGCCCGTCCTCGTCGCCCGAGCCCGGGTAAGTGCAGAGCTGCAGCTGGCGGCGGGGTGGCTCCCACCCCGGGACCCTCACGGCCGCGGGGAGGCTCCTGTGCCCCGCCCGGCGCCCGCCGCGCTCTCGGGACGTCCGGCAGCCGCGGTGCAGAGTCCTTGCGTCTCCGACGTTCGCTTGCGCGTCGCTTCCCGGGCGCTGGGCTCGAAAATCCCGCTTCCCTGGAGCCTCCCTTCCTAACTTTGTGCCTTCCCACCCTTGTGCCCCCGCGTCCGGCTTCTCGCCCTTGCCAACTTTCTTTCTCGTGCTGCCCTCCCCACCCTCCTTGACTTCCTCGGTCCTTCTGCCTTCCTCGTCCCCTGTCCCCGCTGCCCAGCTCCTCTGCCTTCCTGTTCCCTCCCACCCCAGACTCCCCTCCTTGACGCCCCAGTCCCTTTTCTCGCCCTGTTTTCTGCCCTTTCTCGATCCCCGCCACCTCCTTTCCTCATGCCCCCATCGCCCCCTCATTCCTCGTAGCCCTTCTTCTCGCCCACTTCCATTCCCTGCTTCCACCCTCAGTGCAGGCCTCTTTCCCCAAACCTCCTTGCTACGGGCACCTCCCTCCCTTTGGGAACGTGTTGGAACTGTCTCCTTCCCTCCGCTTTCCTCAGATCTCTGCTGCAGGACGGTTCAGATTTCCCCTGGCGGTACTTTGGGGACGAATTGGATAAAGGATAAAAGCGCTTATTTTACAGCTTGAATGCAGTGGCTGGGCGTACCTGCTTCTCTGAGGTCATGGGAAACCCCCACCACCCCCTTGACACGCTTTTTTTTTTTTTTTTTTTGGGGGGGCAGCATTATCTTCTCCAGTCATCTCAGGTTCTCTGCCTCATGAAGGTCTGAGTACTTCCCTTTTTTCTTTGTCCAGGGTTTGTACAGGTTGTGCCTTTTCTACTTTTAGCTCGAGGGCCCTTTTAACTAACTTTCTAAAGAATTGGCCTTTGCCTCCTCTGCTGGGCAGATTTGTCGTTTTCTGTGCTAGTTTTGTTTGTGTATTCTAGGATAGGATGGCGTTTTAGGACGTGGATAGGTTGCTTTGAAGGATGAATCCCAGTGACTCTCAGGGCCACTTGTTACCTGGACCCCCTACCGTGACATAAATACACACTGATACTCAATTAGTTTTGAAACTTAAATTTTAACTCTTAGTGTGTATCTTTTGGGTAGGATTAGATCCAGATGATCTATGCCTTTGAAGTCTCAGGGGCCTCTGGTTGGTTTATTTTATCCCATTTTGGATAATAGTTTTTTAACTTGGCTTATTCTGTTCAGATGTTGTTTTTGTTTCAGGGTGTTCTTTTGCCTGAGAATGTGAACCCAGAGAAATTATGCTCTTTCCTTACAAGATACTTTTTAATGTAATTACACCTTGGTACATGAAATTGGTATCAGCTGCTAGAATTGTGTTTGCACCTAGTACAGATGCAGCTGTTTTTTATCTGCCTCTCTCAGCTGTGCCTGGCACTTAGTAGGTGTTCAGAAATGTTTGAAAAGGGATGGAAGAGAGGAACCACAGTAGGAAAAAACCTCTGTCCCTGACATCTTGGTTCAGTAGAATAAAATCCTGTAACAGTAGCTACTCTCTTTTTCTTTGGTCAGAGGTTAAGCCTTTTAAAATTTCAAAAGCAATATAGGCTTACTGTAAAAATCAGTGGATATAGTAGTGTGTCAGGTTCAAGTCCTCATCTCACTGCCTGCTTTACTCACATTCTGGCACATCCTTCCAGACCCTTTATATGCAAAGACAGGGAGATACATTTCTAGACAAAAATGGCATCTTTTACATGTAGTGAACTTTCTCCTATGCTAGTACATACAGTTCTTTACAACTGCATAGTTTTCCAATCAGTCCTCTGTTGACAGTTTCTCCAATTTGTACATTAGTGAATGATGGTGTACACCCTTGAGCATTTGTCCCTGCATGCCTAAGTATTTTTGTAGGTAGATCATTACAGACTTTGAAAACGCAAAGAGAGAAGCCAGACTTGCTGATTCTTGACTGATTTTGCCGCAGTGATGTCACTTCTGCAAAATGCAAAGTCTGTGCCATGGCATAGAAGCTGTCGGAGCACATGCTGGCACTTGGCAACTTCTTCCTCTACCTCCCTTTCCCTTCAGCTCTTCATTTGTTTTGATTGGCAGGGATTGGGGTTGGGGTTGGGGTGGAGAAGTTAATTCCTGATGGGTTACAGGTGTGGATTGCTCCTTCCCTCTGAGTGGCTTTCTTCACTCAGAGGGAAGCCAAGACAGATTGCTTTGTTTTTTTTCCCTAGTTTTGAAATCAAAGTTGTGTGTTTTCAGACTTTTCTATTAAATTTGATAACAGAAGACACACCAAAAAGAAAAAGAAAAAAGAGGCTCAGTGAAACACTTTTTGTAAGAGTAGTAGATCTAAGTTATGCAAAATAAAAGATAGATATTTTTCAAACCACTTGGTCTCAGTTTGTTCTTTTTTGCATGCTGTAGCATATGTAGTCGAGGTGTCCATTAGATTCGCCCACAATGCTGGCATGATGACTGTGTGGGCCAAATGAAAAAAAGTGAATTTGATCTCTGCTCAGTTGTTTATAACCTCAGGGCGACCTTGAACTTGAATTTAAAGACTAGCCCTCCCCAACCCTTGTACTTAGGTCTGGTTTAACTCTGCTGCTCACTTGCACCTTATGGAGATGGCCAAGGCATATGTTTCTGCTCCAGCTTCTGCTTCTAAGAAACTAAGTGATTGTCTTGCTTACTCTTAACAGTTGAATGGCTTCAAGGGGATAAAGTTGTTTGAAAATAACTTATTAAATACCTGGCATGCAGCAAATATGACGATAAGAAAAGGTGATGATAAAATTCAGTAGATAATACTGGAAGAAGGGAACCTTTGCAAGTCATCTTACCTGCTTTCTGTGGTAGAAAACAATGCACATTAGAACTTTGAGACACTTTCACATTGCAGAGGACTTATATTTTAAGATTGCTGTTTGATAACATAGTGAGGATCAGCTGTTCCTTCTTCCCTTTTAGCCTGTAGTATATTTTTTCCTCTTCCTGAGGATTGTTTTTAAAATGCAGGGAGTTTTGGTTGAAATACCAGGCCTGTGGTTTTTGCCCTTTAGTCGAAGGAGGCAGAGATTGTGCAGGCAGTGACAGAAGCTCCGGTCCCTGCTTAATTTCTCTCCAGTCTCTGAAGTCCAAAACCAGATCCTTCCATCAGTGTGGTTGTAATTAGAGCCTTTCCCGCAATGGCAGTGCCTCCTAAAACATCTTAAATTCATTCCTTTCCTGAGGATTAAGTTTCAAGCCTCACTGGCCATGGTAACAGTGTTTTAAGAAACCCTTTTCTAAAACTTGTCTCATAAGAGTGCAAGGGATGGTTATTAAACTCTAGTAACTGTATCAGATACTCCTTATCATGTAAACCTGGGATGGGAGTACTTTCCAACATGGTGGCCTGACTTCCAGTCCTCCCCGTAAGGAGGTGCCACTCAGGTGCTGAGGGAGAGATGTGTTCCCCACCCTGATAGAGTCTTAGGGATTTACAGATGTAAATTATAACCCAGCCTTCTGAGGGTCTCCTTCTTCTTGCCTTCCCTTAACCTCACACACCCCCTTTCAGCTAGTGGCCAATCTGTCTTCCCCTCTGTGCATTCATTCCACTGGCATTTACTGAGTGTCTGTTAAATGCCAGGCACTGGTCTAGGCACGGCGGGGTGGGGGGTGGTGGTGGTATAAAAGTTGGAGACGGTTCCTATGCTCAGTAATTGACATTCTAGTGAGGGAAGGTAAACACAATACTCATAGAGTGCCGAAATAAAGCAGGCCTGGGAGGGAGTGTTTGGTTGGATATTCAAATAAGGTTTCTCTGGGAAAGGATTCAGCTGAGATGGCAAGAAGGCAACTTGCTGAGAGCTCTGAGGGCAAAGCATTCCAGGCAGCAAGAACAGCAAGTGCAAAGGCCGTGAGGTGGGGCAAACTTGGTGTGTTCAAGGAACAGAAAAGGCAGTGCGGCCAGACCATGAGCGGGCAAGTGGGTAGGGGGGTAGGAGATATCTAAAGAAGTAGGCAGGGACTAATTGCTTTGAACCTTGAACATGATCTTTTTCCAAATGATAGAAAAAGTCAGTGTACACTTGTTCCTAGTTCCTCACTTTGCTATGTGCAGACTTTCTCCCATGCCAGGCAGTTGGGACGGTCCTCAATATGAGATCTGATGGTCACACAGGACTCAGTTACAGTTGCATGGGCTCTGGGCTCTTGCCACTATAGATGTTGGTTTGGTGACAGCATGCGATGAGATCTGGGCTCATTGGAGTTTGTGGCTTGAGCAGGGAGGACCACACCCAGATTTCCCCTTTCCTGTTGCCATGTTAATTATTATTATTTTGCTCTATCCTTTTTACTTTCAGCAAACAAGATCACTCTATAGAAACTCAGCCCTAACAGGTACAATCAAGAAAGGGAATTGATTCTCTCATAACTGTAAACCAGGTGCAACTGGATCCAGGTGTTGTCAGTAGTCGCAGGACCTCTTGTCTTGGTCCTGCTGTCCTGTTTTGGCTTCCTTCTCAGGCAGTCTCCTCTCTTGTGATACAGAAATGACTCCTGGCAGCTCCAGACTTAACCTCCTACCATCTTATGGACCCTAGTGGAAAGAGAGCATTCCTTTCTTTCCTCTTCTCTCCAGCTTTATGGAGCTATAACGGACATATAATATTGTGTAAGTTTAAGGTGGTAGTACGGGATGGTTTGATGCATGTGACTATTGTGAAATAATCACCACAATAAGGAGAGTTTTTTTCTTGATAATTCTGTAAAAGGCTTGGGCCTGAACACTTGTTGGCTCAGCTTGGGTTAAGTCCACCCCTGTCATTGGCTCGGTGTGGGTTAGGCCCACCCCTGAGCCAGTGACTGATGCTGGAGGCATGAGTAGTCATGTGCCTTCTCCCAGATGCAGAAGATGATGCCAAGTCCCTCTGAACCACATGGAATGAATGTAGGGCCAGCCGCCTCAAGAGACTATTGGGGTGTTGTTACAGAAGGATGGAAGGAGTGCCGGACTGGAAATAACGAACATGTTAACAGATTTCTACTCCGTCCAGCTTCTTTGCTTAGATCAAGCTTTCAGAGACACCATTCCCTGGTAGTGGGTGGTTGAGAGGGAACACGGCATGTTTTCTCTGAGTTAGGAAAGGGAAAGAAGCTACTAGGAGGCAGAGAAGATGCGCATACAGGTATTAACAAATGTAGAGGCATCAGTGAGCGCTACACTCGAATACAGGTATAATCGTTCAATTTCTACTGGGGATCCAGAAGTTGGTGGTTGTGTCCATATTGACACCAACATATTTAGCCGAATGATTTGTATTTTTAGCCTAAAATACAGCTTGTTGGTTATGCCTTGTAGAGTGATGAGTGGCGTTGATTCTTTTGTCTCCAAGGACACACAGCAGACTGTGAGCTCCTTTGAAGGAAGGAAGGGACCTTGGAGCCATCTCATTTGGATTCCTAATGACTTTTGACAAGTTCAGAGCCTTAAATTCAGAAAATAAGCTATTACATTGAGAGACTCAATCAGCAGGGAGTCTATAAACTGACAACTGTTGATAGAGTGCGTTCTCTGACCTCTGCCCTGGGCATCTCAGTCCTCAGAGCCAAGGCCCTTACCCCCCACTCCCCTCTAGCTACTGCCTTATTCGCCTTCTTCTAACACCCAGTTCTCCAAAATCCCCTGGGCTTCCTCACCTCCCACTTGCTCCTCCACTGTGATGAAACTGTTCTTGCTCATATCACCAGTGACCGACATTTCGCTAAATCTCGTGGATATTTTTCAGTCTTTATCTTCCCAGCTTCTCTGTTGCATCATGGATACTGCGTAATGTCCCCTTTTCTACCCTTGAAACCATGGGCTTCCAGGGCAGCTCACGCTTCCTGGCTCTCCTCTCTCTCTCTCTTCCTTTATTTCTCCTCCGTCTCTCTTTGTTTCTCTTCCGTCTCCTTTGATTACTGCCCACCTTTCAGACACTGGCATGTCTCAGAGTTCCGTAAATTGTCCTCATTCTCCAGTGGGTCCATCACAAGAAAAAGGGAAGAACCAGCTACAAACTCGTGGCTCTTAATTTTGTATTAGCCCAGACTTCACCCCTGAATTTCAGATTCAGTGTCACGTCTAGATGTGTCTATCACAGGCATGTCAAACTAAAAAATGTCCCAAACTGGGTTCATTATCCCTTTACCCTAAAGACTTTCGATGTTCTCCATCTCTGGTAATGGGAATGGTGGTGGCACCCAGTCGTCTAAGCTGGAACCTCAAGAGATGGCCTCACCTCCATTTTTTCTCTACCCTGTCCCCCCACCCAATGTAATAAATCAACAAGTCCTGGTAGTTTTCTCTCTCTGTGGAATGTAACGTGCAGGTGAGCTGTATTTTGTCTGGGTGTAGTTTTAGTTTTTTGGAATGTTTTATTTAATCCAACAAAGTTCGGGATTTTTTTCCCCATTACAGATCAGCTATTTAACGAATGTGAATAATAATTTTAAAACTTCTCTCCTAGACACCATGCCACAGGAAGAGTGACCTCGTCCCCGTTTTCACGATGGAGGACTCGGGAAAGACATTCAGCTCTGAGGAGGAAGAAGCTAACTATTGGAAAGATCTGGCTATGACCTACAAGCAAAAGTCAGTTCTCCAAAGTTCACCCTGCTTTTTTTGTTCCTGTAATGATGGCGGTAGTCATTTGTTGTGGGCGTATTATGTGACAAGCACTGTGAAGGCTTAACTCTATATTATTTCTGAAGAAACCATTATTACCCATTTTACAAGTGAGGAAACTAAGCCTCAGTGAAGCAAGTAATTTGCCCACTAAGGTCACACAAGCAGTAAGTAGCAGAGCTGGAATTTGAACTCCAAAGGCGATGATCCTGAGCATACTGCCACTTCCCATCTTATTTTCTGGCAGGGTTTTGTTAGTTCGCAGATGCCACATCTGATCAGTGCTTCGTATGTGGGGAGGGAACTTTTCTCTGTGCTTAGCAAGATGCGTTGTTGCAGATTTTAAAATCCGAAACCAGTGTTTCAGTGTCCATATCTGGAGTGTGTCTGTTTGTGTGTTCCTCATGGACTTTTACTATCTCCACGTGGAGGTCTTATTCCAGTCCCTCTATCTTCTTTATTCTTAGTGTGACTTCAAGATAACTCATGCCGATATTATAGATAAAAAAAAAAGTCCCTTGCATATTAAGGATTGAGAAGCTAGAATTGGGTGTTTGAGATGGCGTAGAGACACATAATATGTGTGTGATTTACATGCTGTTGAGTTGGCTCTGACTCCTGGTGACCCTATGAATGAGTGTCCCGTCCCCAGCAGCCCTGCTCAGCTCCTGAGGCTTCTTTTAGGGAGTCAATCCATCTCATATTTGGTCTTCCTCTTTTTCTACTGCCTTCTCCCCCGCCAGCCCCCCCAGCATTGTCTTTTCCGAAGAACCCTGCCTTCTCATCAAGTGCCCGAAGTAGGCCAGCTTCCGTTGTGTCATTTTCGCCCCCAGTGACGTTTCAGGCTTCACTTGCTCTAGGACCCACTTGTTCGTCTTTCTGGGGGTCCATGGTATCCATAGATACCGCACATTGCAAATGAACCAAGGTTTTTCCCATCAGCCTTCTTCACTGCTCCGCTTTCGCATCTATGCACAGTGACCGGGACTACGAGGGTGTGGGTGACCTTAGCCTTGGTCTCTAACGACACATCTGTTCTTGATGATCTTTCCTGATTCTTCCACTGCTGCTCTTCTCTTGACTTCTTGGCTGCAGCCTCCATTTGAACTGATGACTACACCAAGGTAAACAAAATCTTTAACAGTTTTGATATCTTCATTATTTATGTTAAAGTTGTGTATTTCTTTTGAATTCATGATTTTTGTCTTCTTGATGGACATAGTGATGTGATAAGTGCACATTTATATTATATCCAATTTCTACTTAGAAATAAATCTGCAGAGGATACACAATCCAAAGTATATTTACTATACATTGGGCTCAAAAAATACATGGCGAATGAATAAACAGGTCCAAGCTCTATTTCTGACTTCTCATGTGACCTCGAGACAAGTCAGTCATCCTGTCTAAACCTCATCTTCTCGTCTGTAAAATGAGGACAATGATAGTTTCTGCCTCGAAGGCAGTTGAATAAAGAGCTAGTCCACATATAACACTCAGCAGCACGTGTGTGCTCAGTGAATTATTTTCTGACATCTGATACTTCTGCAGGGCAGAGAATACACAAGAGGAGCTCCGAGAATTCCAGGAGGGAAGCCGAGAATATGAAGCTGAATTGGAGACGCAGCTGCAACAAATTGAGACCAGGAACAGGGACCTCCTGTCAGAAAATAACCGCCTTCGCATGGAGCTAGAAACCATCAAGGTGAGGCGGGTGAGAGGAGATGCACACGGGCAGAGACAGGTACCAGCGTGGCGTGCGTGCCTGGGAACGGAGCCCTACAGAGCAAGGGCCCACAGCCCTGGGCTCACCCCCACCTCTGGGCCTTCTGGGTAGATGTGGTCGTTGAACTCTTGCCCTGATGGGAGCTCTGGGAGAAGCAAGTCACACATATGTCCCCAAGGCCATTCATGGCTCGTCTGTAGTCTCATAAAGCATGTGAAAAGTAGACAATTTTAGTGTATGAAGTGTCATTGAAATTGCTGATCGTTATAAGGTCCAGGGTTATACTGTCTGGTATGGTAGCCCCCAGTGGCTGTTGACATTGAGATTAATTAAAATAAAATAACTAAATCCAGCTCCTCAGTCATACTAGCCACATTTCAAGGACTTGGGTGCCGTATGTCTGCAGTGGCCTCGCTGTTGGACAGTGAGGCCGTAGAACGTTCCCACCGTTACAGAAAGTTCCAGTGGACACTGCCAGTCTCAGACAGGCTCCTCAGCCTGCGCATTGTTGACATTTGAGGCCAGATAACTGTTGTGGGGACTGAGTTTTGCACCGAGGATGCTTAACAGTATCCCTGTCCTCCACCCACTAGATGCCAGTAGCTCCTCCTTCCCCAGATTGTGACAGTCACGAATATCTCTAGACCTTGCCAAGTGTCCAGAAAGCCTCTGCTCTCAAGGGTAAGGACTGCCTTTGGACGTCCTATAGGGCTTAGCAGGTGATTCAGTGTAACAGTGTGCCTTTGGGACCATGGCTGTCAGCCCTTGCTGCTGGGACCACCTGGCCAGCTTCGTGAACATCAGACAGGCCTGAACCACCCCTGCTCAGTAAGTCTGGGTGGTGCCCGGCATGTCTGCATATCTTTTTTATTTTTTTAAATCTCTTCATGAGAGCCGTTGGGGGAAAGAGCCAGGCCCTGCGGTGTGGCCCAGGGCGAGGTGTGATGGAAGGAAATGAGTGCTTCGTCCTCTGGAAGCTTCGTGGGGAGGACAAACCTCAAACCAGGAAGCACTTAGGGAAAAGATGTCGCTGCATAGTACTGACCGCATCCTCCTCCCAAGAGAGGAGGATCTGCACAGGTTGGAGACAGCTCCCGGGAGGCACTAGGAGGGACTTGAACTGGTGTTCGAAGGTGTGGGGTGAGTGTGTGTGTCTGTCCCTGTCCGTCTGTCCATCCAGCAGCTTGGTGCGCAGGGGCTGACCTGCCCCAGACACAGACAAGGATGAGTGTCGAACGGATCCCGGGAGCCCTGGCTTTACTGTACATGGCAAAAAGTGGGGCTGACAAACGGGTTGGGGATTGAGGGTGGGGAGAGACGAAGGAAAGGCCCCAAAGACCTTGGACGCTGAGCCATGTACTTTAGACTTTTATGTTGTGGACTACAGAGCCCGAAGCGGCCATTTGCAATCTGGCTCATAGGCACTATCTGCTCAGCCTTTAGTGGTTTTCATTCAGTACTTTATCATGAACGTTTTCAAGCACACAGCAAGGTTGGAAGAATTTTCCAGTGATCACCTGCGTGTCCGCCACCCAGGCTCTACCAATAACCTTTGCCACAGTTGCTTTTTATTACACACCTGTTCATCTGTCTTATGTTTTGATGCATCTCAAAGTGAATTGCATCTCTGTAAATATTTCAGCATTGTCTTAGTAATTAGAGTTTATTTATAGTTTATTCTTTTGATAGTAAAACAAATCTTTAGTGTTTTTAAAATGTTTTCGATCAGCATTCAAAGTTCTGAGGCAGTAAAAGTCTAGATTTCTGACTTGCTTTATGAACTGGCAGGTCTGGCCACACCAGGCCTGCATCCTTCTAACCAGCAAAAAGCCAAGTAGTGGTTCTTCACAGCTGTCTACCCATCTTTGACACCTAGGGATAAGTGCGATTTGCTTTATCCCTAAACTTGGCCTACTTCACAGCCTGACCCCTGTAGGCATTAGTTCCTTGGTGCTAATGGCAGGGGTCAAACACCATCCTTGTATTCTTAAACTCTGGGTGGAAGGCCGTGTGGAAGGGACACCAGGGGTATGGACCATAGTTTGGAGAGAGAAAGAGGCCTGCCCTCCATGGATGCTGAATAAATATCAAGCAACTGCCAAGTGATCAACTTCTTCAAGACTGAGCCGTCGAACCTGCAGAAGACTTCACTACAGCCACACGACAGACCCGCGAGACCCAGAGCACAGAGCAGGGGAAGAAACAAAGACCTTAGAATAAAGCAGTGCTACCAGCCCATGTTTGTCACCTAAGAGAAATGTATTCATCTGACTCAGGCTTCTTGACAACTGGCTTATTCATCACAAGTTGAATAAAAAAGCCTGTAAGAGATCAAACAGAGCGTCTATTGATGTCCCATCAGCTGACAGCTTATTATAATTAGCCCCAAATAGAAAGCTCAACATTTCAGCAACAGCTTTTCATGTCCATGCATTCAAAGGATGACCTTTGAATTGTGATGCTGGTGGAGAAGCCTGTTAACTACATCCTCTTAGAACCTGCATTTGAAGTTAGGTTAATGACCTGGGACCCTGCACTCTCCTGTTTGATCTGGAGGTGCCCCCCACCTACAGGGTGTGAGGCCATCAGAGCCACTCTGGGCATCCCACTGAGTGTGCCTGGAGCCTGGTGTGCCCCTCGCCCAGGGAAGACGCTTCCTCTGCTGACAGCCAGGAAGCAGAGTATCGGGACTGAGCAGCTTGAGTATGTGGAGTGTCCTCCCTGTCCTCGCCCTAAACCTGGGCGTTCCCCACGCCTCTCTGGCCGAGGCACCATTACATCACTCTTCTCAGAGCATCCAGACCGTTTCTGGCAAGAGCTTTGTTTACTCGACTGAGTAAAGAAAAAGGAGTTTGTTTTTTAACTTTCTAATTAGACCTTGGGCCTTTCCTGTGGGAAATGTTTTCTTTCATGTGTGTAGGTGAAGGAAAAGTAGTAAGGGTGTTTGGTGAAGGAAAGGAATTTGAAAGAGGAGCCGGAACAGAATGTGTGTGTGTGTGTGTGTCTGTCTGTGTGTGTGTCTGTGTGTGTCTGTGTCTCTTTCTCTGTATCTGTCTGTCTGCGATCAATGTCTATGTGGCCTTGGTTGGATCTTGGCTCAGTCATTTACTACCAGTTGACTTTGAGCTATTTAAGTCACTGAGCCTCAGTCTCCACATCTTCAAAATGGCATGAGATGAGGCAATGTAAGTAGTGTACCAAGCCCAGAGGCTGGCACAGAAGCACAGTAAATGTTTAGCTGGCACAATTGGGTGACAGCAGATCACTGAGAAGTCACCTGGGCTATTCCTTGTCTTGGAAAGCAGTAGCCAGATCACACTAAACTTCCTTTCGTAATTCACAGCAGGTTTTTTTTTTCTCTCTCTGTTCCTTTCCTTCCTCCCCTAGAGGTCCAAACTCCCCCTCGCTGTCGGGGGAGTGCCCTGGATCACAAAGTCAGTGCAGTTGTCAAACTAAGTACATGGTGTCCTGCTCTTCCTGTGAGGCACACTCAAGCAAAGTCATTGTGATTCCTGATGTTTCCTTTGGAATCCAGGGATGTCATGTGACATGAACTCATTGCCATCGTGGACGAGGCTCGAAGAGGTTTATGTGGCTTTCTCTGGCTATGGACGCTTTGAGCAAAATGATTGCTTTGGAGATAGTTGGGCCTTTTCGACACCCAGAGGCTGCAAGGACCAGATTTGGGATGGGGCGAGGTACAAGGTGCTCAGGGCTGGGAGGCAGCAGGCACTCAGGACATGACAGCTCCCTGTTCCTGCCCTCTTCTGTCATTTGCTTAATAGTCCATGTCTGTGGAGAGAGGTTCTGTGAACTGAGCTTAGGCTTGTCCCTGGCTGTGGCAGGAGGCTGGGGGAGGAGCCTGAAGCTGCCTCAGCAAGTGTGATGGGAGGACTGGTCCCATGAAGACCCTGTAGTAACGGAGATAAACCCCCTAAGGACATCAGGGCACTGGCGGGCTGTGGGGAGTGGGCGAGATGGACACTCGGTGGCTAAAAACATAGTGTCCACTACAGCAGGAGACCATACTTTCCAGACTAACCCTCGGTGTTTTATGGAGGTGGCAGGGAAGGGGAGATACACCCAGTTTGTCAGAAGTCTTAAATCGTTCACTCAATGTGCATTTTGTCCTTCAGGAGAAGTTTGAGACACAGCATTCTGAAGGCTACCGTCAGATCTCCGCCTTGGAGGGTGACCTCGCCCAGACCAAAGCCATCAAGGACCAGCTGCAGAAGTACATCCGTGAGCTGGAGCAAGCCAATGACGACCTGGAAAGAGCGAAACGGTATGCTGGGGGGAGGAAGCGGCTCTCGGGGCCTCTCCTCCCGCGTTGAGTATAGAGAATTCAGCAGTGAGCGAAACCAAGCCAGCGCCCTTGTGGGCCTCCCAGTCTCCTAGGGAATGGACGATAAGTGAATAAGCACAAGCGAAGGACAGCAATGAGTGCTGCCAAGTCCAGGGTGCCCTGGTATGTGTGACAGGACGTCTTAGTGTGACCACTGGTGGGAGGATGTCAAGCAAAGCTTTTCAAAAGAATGCTGTGTAGGCTAAGAACGAGAGATACGTAGGAACTGTCCAGAGGAAGTGTGAGGTGAGACCATTCCAGGCAGATTTATTATATAAATCAGGCCACGAGGTAAGGAAAGTGTGTTCGAAGAACAGCATTTCTGTAAACTGATATCCTATTGTTTAGCACAGTATTAGCAGTAGTAACTAACATTTATTGAATAACGGCTCTAAACCAGCTCTCCTTTTTTTTTTTTTTTTAAGAAAACACTTATAAAAATTTAGATATAAATTAACATCCAGTGACATGCATAGATCTTAAGTGCACAGTTCCAGTTTTGAAAATGCATGCATTCGTGTAACTCACACTCCCGTAAGATATGGAGCCATTGCAATGCCCCACGATTCCTTGCACTGGTTTTTAGTGTGTGTGTGTGTGTGTGTGGTTTTTTAGAGCTCACATTATTTTGCTGAACTTTCCAGTCTTTTAGTTAATATTGTACCACTTCACGTAAAATGCAGTGACCTTGCAACCTATTTCACGTACCTTCCTTAAACTGTATCGGGAGTTCCCATGGCTATTATTACGCCTATAAATGCTATGGATTTCACTGTTATCATTTTCACTTTAAAAAAAGCCACATGTATTTTAAAGAAATTAAGAGGGTAAGAAGATAGCTTTTTATCTTTACACTGGTAAGCGCTGTTTCCGGTTCATTCGCTCCTGGCCGTCGGGTCCCTGTCTGGTATCATTCCCCTTCAGCTTGGAGAACTTCCCGTAGGAGGGCGCACGCCTGCCAGCGATGAATTCTGCCAGTTTGAGTTTATCTGCAAATGTCTTTCATTTGCTTTCATTCTTTTTCTTTTTTAATGCTTTTAAATAGACTTTTCTTTTTTGAGCAGTTTTAGGTGACACAGCAACATTGAGAGGAAAGTATAGTTTCTGCATGTCCCCTGTTCCCATGCACATGATCTTCCCAGCTGTCAGCATCCTCTGCAGGGATGCGTGCGTTACAATCCGTGAACCTGCACTGACACATCATCGTCACCCAAAGTCTGCAGATCACGCTACAGTTCATTCTTGGTGTTGTATGTTCTGTGGGTTTGGACAAATGTATAATGTTGTGTATCCACTATTATAGTATCATATGGAATCGATTCATTGCCCTAAAAAGCCTCTGTGCTCTGCTTATTTATCCCTCCCTCCCCCTGATCCCTCTTAATCACTGATCTTTTTACTGTCTCCGTAGTTTTGCCCTTT
Organism: Pteropus medius; assembly: GCF_902729225.1. Lineage (NCBI taxonomy): Eukaryota > Metazoa > Chordata > Mammalia > Chiroptera > Pteropodidae > Pteropus > Pteropus medius. The sequence continues at coordinate 14,085,839 of NW_024349798.1, forward strand.
CCAGAATGTCATATAGTTGCAATTAAACAGTATGTAGCCTTTTTGTGTTGGCTTCTTTCATTTAGTAACATGCATTTAAGGTTCTTTCATGCCTTATCATGGCTTCATAGCTCCTTTCTCTTTAGTGCTGAGTAGTTATCCTGTGTATACATGTACCACGTCTTCGTTACCCATTCATCTATTGGTGGACACTTAGGTGGCTTCCATATCTTGGTTATTGTAAATAATGTTGCAGTCAACATAATAATACTGCATATATCTTTTCGAATTAGTGTTTTGGATTTCTTTGGGTAAATAACTAGAAGTGGAGCTGCTGGGACATGTGGTAGTACTATTTTTAATTTTTTGAGGACTCCATTTTGTTTTCCATAGCGACTGCATCAATTTACAATCCCACCAACAGTGCACAAGGGTTCCCTTTTCTCCAAATCCTCGCCAACACTTATCGATTTATTGATGACAGCCATTCTTACAGGTGCGAGGTGATATCTCATTGTGGTTTTCATTTGCATTTCCCTGATGATTAGTGATGGTGAGCATCTTTTCATGTGTCTATCTGTATGTCCTCTTCGGAGAAATGCCTATTCAGGTCCTTTGCCCATTTTATAATTGGATCGTTTGGGTGTTTTGTTTTTTGTTTTGTTTTGTTTTTTGGTGGTGTTCGAGTTCCTTAAGTGTTTTGGATATTAACTGCTTATTAGATAAATCATTGGTGGATATCTTCTCCCAGTCAGTAGGTTGTCTTTCTCTTTGTTGATGGTTTCCTTCACTGTGCAAAACCTTTTTAGTCTGATGTAGTGACATTTACTTATTTTTTCTTTTGTTTCCTTTACCTGAGGAGATATATTAGAAAAAATATTACTAAGAGCAATGTCAATGTTTACTGCCTATGTTTTCTTCTGAGTTTTACGGTTTCAGGTCTGACATTTAAGTCTTTAATTTGTTTTGAGTTTATTCTTGTATATGGTGTAAGAAAGTAATCCAGTTTCATTCTTTTGCGTGTGTCTGTCCAGTTTTCCTAACACTGCTTGTTGAGATTGCCTTTACCCGTTGTATATTCTTGCCTTCTTTGTCATCGATTAATTGACTATATAGGTGCGGGTGTATTTTTGGGTTCTCTATACTGTTGCACTGATCTATGTATCTGTTTTTGTGCCCATATCATGCTGTTTTGATGATTATAGCCCTGTAGTATAGTTTGATATCAGGTAGTGTGATACCTCCAACTTTGTTGTCCTCCTCAAGATTGCTATGGCTATGTAGGGTCTTTTGTGGTTCCATGTAAATTTTAGGATTATTTGTTCTTATTCTTTGAAAAATGCCATTGGTATTTTCATAAGGATTGAATTGAATCTATAGATTGCTTTGAGAAGTATGGACAGTTGAACAATGTTAATTCTTCTTATCCATGAGCACAATGTATGCTTGCTTTTTTTTTTGTACCTGTAATTTATTTCTTCAGTATATTATAGTTTTCTAGTATACGTCTTTTACTTCTTTGGTTAAATTTATTCCTGGGTATTTTATTCTTTTTGAAGCAATTGTAAATGGGATTATTTTCTTAATTTCTTTTTCTTATAGTTTGTTATTGACGTATGAAAATGCAACCAACCTTTACTGAAAATGAATTCAGTAAAGTAGCAGGATACAAAATTAATAATCAAATTAATATCTGATTATTAATTTTGTATCCTGCTACTTTACTGAATTCATTTATTAGTTCTAATAGTTTTTTTTGGTGGATTCTTTACGGTCCTCTGTATATAGTATCATGCAAATAATGACAGTTTTACTTCTTCCTTTCCAATTCGGATGGCTTTTATTTCTTTTTCTTGTCTGACTGCTGTGGCTAGGACTCCCAATACCATGTTAAATAAAATGGCGAAAGGGGACATTCTTGCCTTGTTCCTGATCTTAAAAAGTATTTAGCTTTTCACCTTTGACTGTGGTGTCAGCTATGGGTCCTTTATTATGTTGAGGTATGTTCCCTTTATCCTACTTTGATGAGAGTTTTTATCATAAGTGGATATTTGATTTTCGTGAAATGTTTTCTGCTTATAATGATTATGATTATACGATTTTTATCCTTTATTTTGTTTATGTGGTGAATCACAATTGATTTATGGATATCGAACTAGTCTTGCATCTGGGAATAAATCCCACTTGATCATGGTATATGATCATTTTAATGTATTGCTGAATTCAGTTTGCTAATATTTTGAGAATTTTTGCACCTGTGCTTATTAGAGATATAGACTTATAATTTTCTTATTTTGTAGTGTCTTTGTAACATGAGTTTGGGAACTTTCCCTCCTCTTCAACTATTTGAAATAGTTTGAGGATAGGTATTAATTCTTTGAATGTTTGGCAAAATTTGCTGTGAAGCCATCTCGTTTTTGGAAGGTGTTTTGTTTTGTTTTGTTTTGTTTTGTTTTGTTTTTTACTGATTTAATTTCGTTAGTAGTTATTGGTCTTCAGATTTTCTGTTTCTTTCTTATCTGATCTTGGAAGATTGTATGTTTCTAGGAATTTATCTGTTTCTTCCAGATTGTCCAATTTGTTGGTATATAATTGAAGTATTTTCTTATAATCCTTTGTATTTCTGTGGTGTCAGTTTTCACTTCCCTTTCATTTCTGATTTTCTTTGGGCCCTCTTTTTTTTCTTGGTGAGTCCAGTTAAAGGTTTATCAATTTTATCTTTTCAAAGAACCATCCCTTGGTTTCATTGATCTTTTGTATTGTTTTTAGACTCTAATTCATTTATTTCTACTCTGATCTTTATTGTTTCTTTCTACTCACATTGGGCTTTGTTCTTTGTTTTCTGGTTCCTTTAGGTGTAAGGTTAGATTATTTATTTAAGAATTTTTTTTTCTCTTGAGATAGGCCTGTATTGCTATACATGTCCTCACTTAGAATTGCTTTGGCTGTGTTCCACAGATTTTGGGTTGTTGTGTTTTCATTTTCATTTGTCTGAAGGTATCTTTTGATTTCTTTATTGATCTCACTGTCAACCCAGTTTAGTAGCACATTATTTAGACTCCATGTGTTTGTGATTTTCAGTCTTCTTGTAATTGATTTCTAGTTTCACACTATTATGATCAGAGAAGATGCTGGTTATGATTTCATTCTTCTTAAATTTACTGAGACTTGTTTTGTAGCCTAACATGTGGTCTCTCCTGGAAAATGTTCCATGTGTACTTGAAAAGAATGTATATTCTGCTTTTGGGTGAAATGTCTTACAAATATCAATTAAGTCTGCTTGGTCTTATGTGTCATTTAAGGCTACCGTTTCTTGTTGATTTTCTGTCTGGATGATCTGTCCATTTAAGTCCCTTACTATGACTGTATTATTATCAATCTCACCCTTTATGTCCTGCAATATTTGCTTTATGTATTTAGGTGCTCTTACTTTAGGTGGGTTGCTGTTTATGAGAATTATATCTTGTTGGATTGATCCCTTTATCATTATGAAATGCCCTTCTTCGTCTCTTATAACAACTCTTGTTTTCAGTCTATTTTGTCTGATATAAGTATTGCTACCCCAGCTTTTTTTTTTTTCATTTCTATTTACATGAGATATCTTTTTCTATTCCTTTGCTTTCAATCTTTGAGTGTCTTTTGAGCTGAAGTGGGTCTCTTGAAGGCAGTATATGTACGGGTCTTATTTTTTAAATCCATTCAGCCTCCCTATGTCTTTTGATTGGCACACTTAGTTCATTTACATTTAAAGTAATTATTGACAGGTACATAGTTACTCCCATATGATTAGTTTTCTGATTGTTTTAGTCATTCTCTTGCTCTCTCTTGTTCGTTGATGACTTTCTATAGTGCTGTGTTTGGACGCTTTTCTCTTTATTTCTTGTATATCTCTCACGGATTTTTGGTTTGTGCTTACATTGTGCTTCCTACATTCCAGCGTGTGTTTATAGCAGTCTGCTTTAAGTTGATAGTCGCTTAAGTTTGGACACATTTTAAAAAATCACTACAATTTTTACTCCCTCCACGTTTATGTTTTTATCATCATTGTTTACTTTTGTGTGTGTATATCCCTTAATTTATTGTTGTAATTACATATGATTTTCCTTCTTTTGCCTTTTAACCTTTGTACTAGCTTTATAGTTGTTTGATCCACTGCTTTGCTGTTTGCCTTTGTCAGTTGAGAATTTTGTTCTTTCCCGTATTTTCTTATTTATATTTTTGAACTTTTCTAGTTAAGGAAGTCCCTTTAACATTTCTTGTAATACCGGTTTACTGGTTGATGAACTCTTTTTGTTTTTGTTTTTGTTTTTTGTTTTTGGTCTGGGAAGCTCTTTCCTTCAATTCTAAATGATAGCCATGCTGGGTAGAATAATTTTGGTTGTAGGTCTTAGCTCTTCATCTCTGAATATTTTGTGCTGCTCCCTCTGGCCTGTCAATTTTCTGTTGAGAAATTAGCTGACAAGTCTTACGGAAGCTTCCTTGTATGTAACTAACTGCCTTTCTCTTGCTACTTTTAAGATGCTCTCTTTGTCTTTAACCTTTGCATTTTAGTTATGATGTGTCTTAGTGGGGGCCTCTTTGGGTTCATCTTGTTTAGGATTCTGTGCTTTCTGGCCTTGCATGTCTGTTTCCTTCGCCAGGTTAGGGAAGTTTCCAGTCATTATTTCTTCAAATAAGTTTTCAATCCCTTCCTCTCTCTTCTCCTTCTGGTACCCCAATGATGAAATGTTGGTATGCGTGATGTTGTCCCAGAAGTCCCTTAAACTACCATCGTTAAAAATTTTTTTTTCTTTTTGCTATTCCAATTGGGTGTTTTCTGCTACCGGATCTTCTAAATTGCTGATTCGATCCTCTGCTTTATCTAATTTGCTGCTGATTCCCTCTAATGTATTCTTCATTTCAGTTATTGTGTTCATTTCTGACTGGTCCTTTTTGGTTTCCTATCTCTTTGTTGAAGTTCTCACTGTTCATCTAGTCTTCGCCTGAGTTCATCGAGCAGCCTTGTAACCAGTGTTTTGATCTCTATCTGGTAGACTGCTTGTCTCTATTTTTTTTAGTTCCTTTTCCGGATTTTGTCTTGTTCTTCCATTTGGAACATGTTTCTTTGTCCCCTCATTTGGGCCGCCTCCCCATGTTTGTTTCCATGTATTAGCTAGATCTATGTATTAGCTACATCTCTGTGTCTTGGCAGAGTGACCTTATGTACTAGGTGTCCAGTGAGGCCCAGTGGCACAGTCTCCCTGTTCACCTCAAGTGGCTGCTCCGGAGTGTCCCTTGTGTGGGTTGTGTCTGCCCTCCTGTTGTAGTTGAGCCTTGATTACTGTTGATACCTCAGTGTGCGAGGTTGACCCTCAGGCTGACTGGCTATGAGGACTGGCTGTGACTACGCGGATGAGCTGTCGTGCAGGTGCTGCCCTCTCAGAGTGGGAGTCACTTTGGCAGGCTCTGGTGCCAGCCAGATCCGCCCTTTGGATGTGTCATTTATGGAGTGCTCTGGTGTGGTCTGAATCTGACCACCAGATGTGTTGGTTCTGCACCCCTTGGGAGAGGCTCCTGTGCAGGCCAAGGTCAGCCACCACATGTGCCTGGCTTAGGGTGGCCTGGTGGGAGCCACAAAGTGACCTGCAGTTCATTGCCATTTACGTTGGGTTTGGGGGCCCTTGGCGGAGGCTGTGCTGTGAACTGAGGCCGGCTGCTGTGAGTGCTGGGCTTGGGACACTTTGGTGTGCACCGTTGTGTGACCTGAGGCTAGCATCCATTCGTGCCAGGTCTGTGGCTGCTTCTTTGAACCTACATTCCAGGCCAACACTGGCTGCAGTTTATGACAGGCTTGGGGCCACCTGATGAAGTTCCAATGCCCGGTGGAGCTTGGTCTCTACTTGTGCTGAACTTGAAGCAGCTTAGCAAGAGTTACAGGGCGCGCCAAGGCTGGCTCCTGCTGGTTTGGAGTTTGTGGTTCTTTGAGAAATTTTAGCAAAGTCCATAGCACTAGTGAGGCCGGCCTCTTGTGTTGACAGCTGCTGGAAGCGGCTCAGGCACGAGAGTTGGGTGAGACAGGGTGTCAGGGAATCACCAGGATGGGTGAACGGTGTCAGCCAGGTTGATGGAGAGCTCAGATTTGGTGCCTGCCTGTGCCTGCCACTGGGGAGTGGGAGGGCTCAGCAATGGTGCCTGCCAGCGCTTCTGTCCCTGGAGGGAGCTGCCCTGACCCCTGCATCAGCCCCTGCCCCTCCAGCCCTCGCCCTGCAGCCGGTCAGTTCAGCTCCTCCCCATGCACTGCTGCAGCTGTTCCAGCTGCTGCCCCTGCACAGGAGCCTAGAGTGAGTGAGTCCGCGTGCAGGGAGCACCCAAGTCTCCCGGGGCCCTTTGTCTTTGTTCGCAGTCTCTTTTTATAGCCAGAAGTTATGGGGACTTCTCTCTTCGGCACTGGTGCTTTGGGCTGGGGAGCCAGGTGGGGGACCGCTCCCCTCGCTCCTCAGTGGGGACCTCCACAGCTGAGATATCCTTTCACATTCTCTTCCACCACACGCAGGGGTGGGGCCAGCCCAGTTCTGCATCTCCACCCCTCTTGCCAGTCTTGACGTGGCCTCTTCTGTGGATCCATAGTGATGGGACTTCTGTTCCATTAGACTTCAGGTGGTTCTCAAGGGTGGTGGTCCTGTAATTACGTTGTAATTTTGATGTGGTCATGGAGGGGGCGAGCACAGCATTTTCTTCCTCCACCGTCTTGAGCAGAAGTCCTTGGCTTCATTCTTGAAGAATGCTTTCACTGGATGTAGAATTCTAGGTTTACAGGTCTGTCTGTCTGCATCCCTCTCTCCTCCCCTCCTCCTCCTTTTCCCTCTCCCCCTCCCCCCTCTTCCTTTCTTTCTTTCTTTCCTTTAGAGATGGTGTTCCAGAAGTCTTCTCTTCTCGTTGCTGTGGATCAGAAGTTACTGGTCATTTAAATAGTCACTCCCCTGTACGTAATGTGTTGTTTTTCTCTGCCTGCTCTTAGGTATTTCTCTTGCTCTAATTTTCAGCTGATTGATTATGATATGCCTTGATTTTGTATGTATTTATCCTGAGTGGGGTTTGCTGGGCTTCTTTCTTTTGAATTTGTCTTTTGCCAATTTTAACTTTGGTCATTATTTCCTCAAAGATTTTTGCTGCCCCATTGTCTCTCCTGTCGTTCTGGGACCTTAGTCCTTTTGATATTGTCTGACAAGTCCCTGAGGGCTCTGTTCATTCTTAATATTTTTTTCTTCTTGTTTCTCAAATTGGAAAATTTCGGTTGATCTAATTTCAAATTCGCTGACTCCCTTCTTCTCTCTTCTCTAATCTGATGTTAAGCCAATTCCAACAATATTTTATTTTAGCTATTTTGTTTGCAGTTCTAGAATTCCTTTTTCTTTTTAGTGATTTGTATTCCTCCACTGAGCTCTCTTTATGTCCTTGAGTATAGTTAAAAGAGGTATGTTAAAATCCTTTTCTGCTAATTCCAACATCTAGGTTATCTTTGGGTCGATTTCCAATGATTGCCCTTTTCTTGAGTTCTGGTCACCTTTTCCTTGTTCTTTACATGTCTAGTAATTTTGGATTTTATTCGAGACATAATGAATGATCTGTTACAGAAACTATGGATTCTGTTGTTGATTTTTTGGTAACTAGGCTGAGCTCATACCCCAAACTGTGTCTCCCCTTGATGGACAGTAGCTGAACTCTGACAATTTTTTGCCTTTAAATGGACCTCTTCAAGTCAGCCATGTACATGTGTGGTTCAGGGGTCAGCCAGAGCTGTAGGAAGAGTTTATATGCAGAATTTGATACTCCCCTGCCCCCCACCCACCCCCAGTGATGCGTTTCTATCACTAGAGCCGTAGACAAAAAGCTTATAAAGATGCAAAATTCACGCACTCCTCTTCCCGTCCTCCAAGTGTTGGCTTCCTTCCAACTTTTGCCAGTGCCTTCAGATCATTGTTTTTCTTGTTTTATCTAGAGTTTGTAGGTTTAATCTATAGATTTGGTCTGATACAGCCTACTTCATTATTACCTGAAATGGAACCTCCTTTCTTGTCAATTTGTAAGAGCTCTTTCTATATTTTCACTACTGATCTTTTGTCCTGCTTTGAAAATATATTTTACAGAATATTCTGTTGATTTTGTATATGGTATGATTTTCCATGCAAATATTTTATATTTTTAGGTCATCAGTTAGGACTCCTTTTATAGCTTCCAGTTTTCCAGACTTCACTAAGGAAATCTTGATTCTTTGATTGTGCATGTATTCTCTTAATTTTTTGGAAGATTTTTTTTGTTTTATACTTAGGCCTTTAATCCACCTCATTTATTTTCATATCTACTATAAGATATGGGTCTAATTTTTTTCATTAGATAGCCAGTTGTGCCATTACTATTTATTAAATGCTCCATCTTTTTTAAAATCAAGGTAAAATTGGTATACAATATTACATAAGTTTCAGGTGTACAGTATTATAATTTGACATCTGTATACACTACAGAGTGATCACCACCAAAAGTCTAGTCACCATCTTTCACCATAAAATCAACACCTTTCACTCAATTCACCCCCCCCAACCCCCCTCCCTCTGGTAGCCACTAGCCTGTTCCTTGCATCTATGAGTTTGTTTTGCTTCGTTTGCTTATTTTGTTTTAGATTCCACATATGAGTATAATCATACAATATTTGCTTTTCTCCACCATACTTATGTCACTTGGCATAATACCCTCAGGGTCTGCCCATGTCGTCATGAAAGGCAGGATCTCATTTCTTTTTATGGCTGAATAGAATATATATATATTCATCCATTGATGGACATTTAGGTAGTTTCCATATCTTGGCTATTGTAAATAATGCCGTAGTGAACATAGGGGTGCATATATCTTTTCAAATTAGTGTTTTTCATATTCTTCAGGAGCAGAATAGCTGGATCATATAGTAGTTCTATTCTTAATTTTTTGAGGAATCTCTAGACTGTTTTTCATAGCAGCTGTACCAATTGACGTTCCTACTAGCAGTGCACGAGGGTTCCCTTTCCTGTGCATTCTCTCCAACACTTGTTGTTTCTTGTCTTTTTGATAATAGCCATTTTTGATATTTCATTGTGGTTTTGATTTGCATTTCCCTGATAATTAGTAATGTTGAACATCTTATTTGCCAGTTGGCCGTCTCTACGTCTTCTTCGGTAAACGTCTGTTCAGATCCTCTGCCCATTTTTAAGTCAGGTTTTTTGTTGTTGTTGTGGGAGTTCTCTATGTATTTTGAATATCGACCCCTTATCAGATTTGCGTATATCTCCTCCCATTCAGCAGGTTGCCTTTTCGTCTTGATGATGGTTTCCTTCACTGTGCAGAAGCTTTTTAGTTTGATGTAGTCCTGTTTATTTTTGATTTTGTTTCCCTTGCTTTTGGAGTCCAGTCTACAAAAACATTGCTAAGAGTGATGTCGAAGAGCTTGCCATCTGTGTTTTCTTCTAGGAATTTAATGGTTTCAGGTCTTACATGCAAGTCGTTAATTCATGTTGTATAGTTTTTGTGTGTGGTGTGAGATAGCAGGCTAGTTTCATTCTTTTGCGTGTGGCTGTCTAGTTTTCCCAGCACCGTTTGTTGAAGAGACTGTCTTTTCTCCATTGTTTGTTCTTGGCTCCTTTGTCGCAAGTTAATTGGCCATATATGTGTGGATTTATTTCTGGGATTCAGTTCTGTTCCATCGATCTGCGTGTCTTTTTATGCCAATGCCATACATTTTAATTACTGTGGTTTTGTAGTATAGTTTGAAATCAGGGACCGTGATGCCTCCAGCTTTGTTCTTCTTTCTCAAAGTTGCTTTGGCTACTTGTGATCTTTTGTGGTTCCATACAAATTTTAGAATTATTTGTTCTGTGGAAAATGCCATTGGAATTTTGATAGGGGTGGATTGCTTTGGGTAGTATGGACATTTTAACAATATTAATTCTTCCAATCCATGAGCAAAGTATATTTTTTCCATTTATTTGTGTCTTCTTCAGCTTCTTTCATCAGTGTCTTACAGTTTTCAGTGTGTAGGTTTTTCACCTCTCTCGTTAAATTTATTCCTAGGTATTCATTCTGATGCAATCGTAAATGGGATAGTGTTCTTAATTTCCCTTTCCGATAGTCTGTTATTAGTGTATAGAAATGCTACAGATTTCTGTATATTGATTTTGTATCTTGCAACTTTACTTAATTCATTATTAGTTGTAACAGTTTTTCGATGGAGTATTTAGGGTTTTCTGTATATACTATCATATCTGCAGCATTTTAGTTCTTCTCATTAATTTGGATGCCTTTTATGTCTTTTTTTTACGTAATTGCTGTGGCCATGACTTACAATACTATGTTGAAAAAAAAAGCGAGAGTGATCATCCTTGTCTTGTTTCTGGTCTTAGAGGAAACGTTTTCAGCTTTTCACAGTTCAGTATGATTTTTAGCTGTGAGTTTGTCATGTATGGCCTTTATTATGCTGAGGTACGTTCCTCTATACATTGTTGAGTTGTTTTTTGTTTTGTTTTTTTTATTTTTTTGTTATCAAAAATAGGTGTTAAGTGTTTTTTCTGCATCTATTGAGATGATCATATGATTCTTACTCATTTTATTTTTGTGGTGTATCATGTTGATTGATTTGTGGATTTCGAACCATTCTTGAATCCCTGGACTAAATCCCATTTGATCATGGTGTATGATCCTTTTTAATGAGTTGTTGAATTCAGTTTGCTTATGTTTTTTGAGGTCTTTGCATTTATGTTCATTAAGGATATTGACCTTTAATTTTGTGTGTGTGTGGCATCCTTATCTGGTTTTGGTATCAGGGAAATGCTGGCCTTATAAAATGGGTTTGGAAGTGTTCCCTCCGCTTCAGTTTTTTGGAAGAGTTTGAGTAGGCTAGGTATTAATTCTTCTTTGAATATATGGTAAAACTTATCTGTGAATATGTCTGGCCCGGGACTTTTGTTTGTTGGGAAGTTTTTGATTACTTATTCAATCTCCTTATTAGTAAGTGGTCAATTCAGATTTTTTATTTCTTCATGATTCTGTGTAGGAAGGTTGTATATATCCAGGAATTTATACATTTCTTCTAGGTTGTCTGTCTGTTGGTGTATAATTATTTGTAGTAGTTTATGATCCTCTGTATTTCTATTGTAACAGTTGTAAATTCTCCTCTTTCATTTTTAATTTTGTTTGAGACTTCTCTGTTTCTTGGTTAGTCTATCTAAAGGTTTGCCAATTTTGTTTATTTTTTCAAAGAACCAGCTCTTAGTCTCATTGATCTTTCTCTTGTCTTTTTAGTCTGTATTTCATTTATTTCTTGTCTGATCTTTATTATTTTTTTCCTTTCAAGTTTGGGCTTCATTTTGTTCTTAGTTCCTTTAAGCGTAAAGTTAGATTGTTTATTTGAGATTTTTCTTTTTTCTTGAGATAAGGTAAACACTCCATCTTTTTTCCACTGAATTAAGCTCAACTCTGTCATTTGTTAAACTCTTGTATATCCTGGTATCTAATTCTGGATTCGCTATTTTGGTCCAGTGTATAATTTGTGAATTACTATACCAGTCCCATAATGACTTAATTACTGTGGCTTTGTAGTGTGTTTTGATTTCTGGCCAGCCACTGTCACACCATCATTCCCACCCATATATCCTTGATCAAAGCAAGTCACATGGCCAAGCCATGTTAAGGGGTGGGAAAGTAATTGTGCCCACAGTGAGGCCACAGCAAGGGTGTGGATGCAGGGAAAGTGAAGAATTAGGACAAATAATGCAGTTCGGCATGAAGAGATAGTACATTCTTGTGGTTCAAAAATAACATACAAAGCGGTAGAGTTTTTTAATGAACATTCAAGCAAATAGAAATAGAAAATTGGATTGTTCCCCCTCTTTTTTCTCCACCAAAGGGCATTCTATTTATATTGCTATACATCTTTTTCACATAATAGATCTTGGAGATCTTTCTGTATTAGGACACAGAGCATTCTTAGTTCTTTTTTTCCCCAAGTGCATAATATTCTATCATATGGTTGGTATTGTATCAAACCATTTATCCAGCCCCCTATGGATGGATAGCTACTCATTTCCGTTCTTTTGCAGAGATAATTGTTGCTGTAATGAATGATAAGCATTGCTTGCACAGATGTGTATCTGTAGATAAGTTCCCAGAAGTGAAATTGTTGGGTCACAGGACATATGCATGTCCTTTAAGTAGTAATTGCCCAGTTGTCCGCTATGTATTTGCAGTTTACATTTCCAGCAGCTATGTATGTAAGTCCCTATTTTCCAAATAGCTAACAGAATGGTTTTCAAACTTTGGATTTCTGCCAGTCTGATAGGTGACAAATAGGTATATTTCTGAATTATAAGTGATATTTAAGAACTGTTTTTTTTTTTTCCTATGAACTCTGTTTCTCTTTGCCAGTGTTAAAATTAGATTATTGGTTGGGTTCTTTTCATCAGTTTCTAGGAGATTTTTATATATTTGTGATATGAATTTAAAGTATTTGGAGTTTGTTATTTGTCGTCCATGTTTATCTATTGTATAATGTTACTGTTAAAAGGTATTTGATTTCTGTGTAGTCAAATTTATCAGCCGGTTATAGTTAGAAAGGCCTTCTGCAGTCCAAGGTTATAAAGCAATTAGGATGTTTTCTTGTACTTTTTTTTAACGCCTGTAGCACCTGGTCTTCCTAAGTGGTCTCCCATCCAAGTATTAACCAGGCCCGACCCTGCTTAGCTTCCGAGATCAGACGGGGTCAGGCTTGTTCAGGGTAGTATGGCCGTAGACTTTTTATAGTATTTATATATATATTTTTTCTCCTAAACTAAAGATGCATTGGCTCACATTTTGGCCAAATGCTGAATAGTAGAATGTTAAAATCAGATGAGATACAGTCTCAAATCACCATTATAGAATAAATAAAGTCCTGGAACATTGAACTATTATTTAAAAAAAACCCAACAACTTACAAACATTAGAATTTTATTATAAAGTTTTAATAGTTATACTTGGAAAACTTGACAACCTTGCTGCAGAACAGTGATTTTTTGGCACTATGAGCTGTTTGCTGTTGCGTTCTCCACACTGTACCTCTATAAAACAAAACGACTCACTTAACCGAGGAACAGGGTCGCCTTGTCCAAGGGTCACCTTGCAAGACTTAGGCCTGATTGGAAGTAACTGAAAATTAAATACATTCCTTAAAGTTTACTTTGTCTAATATACCAAAATGTTCTGCAGAGATTAAAATTGGTTTAATCTGATTTCGCTCTTCGGTGCACTGTTACGGGGCTTTTATTTTTAAGTGTTAAGTTCAGCAGTGTTGGTGTGGTCAGGCCATGGTCGTGCAGTGGTGCATCAGAGCCTTTCCACCTGGCATCGGAGCTCCACCCTCTAAGCGCTCGTCTGCCCCTCTTCCCTCCAGCCCCGGGCAGTTGCCTTTCTGTCTCCTGTTTCTGTGACTCTTACTTTCGACACATCATATGAATGGAATCACACAGTATTTGTCCTTTTGTGACTCGTTTAGTCTCTTAGCATATTGTCCTTGAGATTCATCCATGGTATAGCACGTGACAGGATTTCCTCCTGGAGGAATACATACTTAATATTCCATGGCATGTTTGCACCACACTTTTTTTATCCATTTATCTGCTGGTGGACACTTGGGCTGCTTCCCCCTCTTGGCTGTTGTGAATGATGCTGGTGTGAACATGGGTGTGCAAATATCTCTTTGAGGTCCTGCTTTCAGTTCTTTTGGATATATACCCAGAAATAGGACTGCTGGATTGTAAGTTCATTCTATTTTTAATTTTTAAGGGAACCTCCATACTATTTTGTGTAGTGGCCACACCGTTTTACATTCTAACCAGCTGTGAACAAAGGTTCCAGCTTTTCTGCATCTTCATCAATGCTTGTTATTTTCTGTTCTTTAGATAGTGAGCATTCTGATAGATGTGGGGTGATGATAGACTTTTAAAGCATTTATTGGCTCAAAAGGGATATGTTCTTAGTTACCTAACAATGTGTCTTAACATTCAGGTTTACTGAAATTTTTCCTATTACTATTTTCAAGTTTTCAATAACTGTACGTGAGATACATGGCTTTCACAGTCATCATGCATTACAGCATTTCACTCTTATAGATAATACATTTGCTGATGATAGAATTTCAGTGTATAAGGTGCATAGAACTGTTTTCACTCAGGTTACAGCTAGGATGCTTACCTTTATTTGAGAGCGAGTATTCCCATAGTAACAAGAGACGGAAGTGCTCGTTCCTGCTGGTGTTACCATGTTGACCGTGTGCAGTCACATGATCACCGACCCGCGCAGGTTCAGGAAGGCCAGAACCACCTCTGAAGTGGGTCTGCAGTTCTCTGGCTTTCCCGCAGCCGGTAGTGGATTTTGACCAAATACTGAGTTTGTCTAAATTTTTGATCTGGTTGGAATTTCTTTTGGGGTGCAGTCTGAGGTATGGAGCCACCATTAATTTTTTTCCAGGTGGCTGCCCAGTGTTCCCCAAACCTAGAATTGAACCAGCCGTCTTTTCATCGATGATTTGTGATGCCACCGTTCTAGCAGATCACATTCTTAGGTGCATTTGGATCTGTTTCTGGACCTTTGGTTTCCCCCGCTCTATCTGTCCTTGTGACAGTTTGACACAGCTCCCACTGTTGTTCATTGTTGAGGCTTTATGGCAGTATGTTCTTTACATCTGGTAGAGCTGGTTCCCCCGATCTCTGCTCTTTGAGAGTTCTCCCGGCCCTTCTTGCTCATTTCCACCCGATCTTCCCCATCAGTCCCCTTGCGCATCCATCCCCCAATTAAAACTTTTTATTAGGATGGCGTTAGACTTATTAGGTGAGTTATAGAAAATCGATCTCTTTATGATAGTGCATCTTCCTCTTCATAAACACCCTATGTTCTATTTCCACAAGCCTTCTGTGCCCGACAGTAAAGTCTTGCATATTTGTTGTTACACGGATTTCTAGGCATTCTGTCTTTTTTTGTTGTTGTTTTACATGTCAGCCTTAGGGTCATTTTAACCAATTCCAGTATTGTACTCCTAAACATATCCCTTTGTCCTTTTCCTTAAGATACTTTATGTAACTTTATCTTATTTACCTCTAAAGATCCCTGGAAGGTAGATACTCGCGTGTCTCCGTCTGGGCATAGGAGGATGTGCTGAATCAATGAACGAATGAATCCTCTCGCTGTTGTGGAAGGACTGGAGGCCCAGAGAGGTTAAGTTTCTCAGGGACACTTAGCTAGTCACGTGTTCACTCCTGGGTTCCACTCTCAGCATAGGCTTCTAACCACCGTGAGATACAGACAGCAGGATGCTAGAGGTCTTCTGGAGACAAACACGGGGTCAGTAATAAACATCGCTGACATTTATGGAGTACTTACGTGTGAAACATCTGTCTCGTGCTTCCTGTACTCCTCGAGTTGTCCCCACCCCACCCCACCCCACCCCACCCCTGTGTGGGGCCTCTGTTACCACCCTTGCTTTGCATATGAGGAAACCCTCTGGGCAAGCTGCTTTCTCTCTGCCTGAGTTCAACACGTTTTTATTTCAGTGCCTTTGGGACAGCGCTCCAGTGAAGAGTCCGCACTGTTTGCAAGTGGTTGCTATCAGGGCAGCTGGGCTGGGCATTTTGAACTCTTTAAACTTTTTGGGGTAAACTGAGAGATTTAAAGATGATCTCTTCTACTCTTTTAAATACGTGGCATTACCTCATGCATGTCTTTCAGTAAGATATTCTCAATACTGTTTGCATGTGCGTCTCCAAGAGAAGATGGAGCTGTTGGCAGTCACCTGGGCCCTGGATGTGGCCCTACTAAGGCCTTGGCTTGCGGCTAAGTGCTGTGTGGAATGATCTCATTTGACCCTCAGGACAGCCTTGTGTACCCCATGATCTAAGACGGTTCCCACTGGGCAGGTGACGAGCCCGCGTCCCAGAAGGTTGAGGGGCTTGCTCAGGTCTGTGGTTGTAGGAAGTGTCAGCACTGGGGCTCACGCCCTCGCGTGTCCGACCCTTCTCGCCCCCTGGGTATGTAGGCACCAGATGATGTCCCTGATCGTTTTCCTGGACATCTTTGCTCTTCTCTCACCCAGGGCTACGATCATGTCTCTGGAAGATTTTGAGCAGCGTTTGAATCAAGCCATTGAAAGAAACGCCTTCCTGGAGAGCGAACTTGACGAGAAGGAGAATCTCCTAGAGTCTGTTCAGCGGCTGAAGGATGAAGCCAGAGGTCAGGGTTCCTGAGCTTTGTTCCTCGTGCCCTCCTCAGCGTTGTCCCCTCTTACCTGGTATCACCTTTGCTGAAGATCTGCTCCCTCCTCGGTGCACAGGCTGTCTGGCCTCAGGATACGGGGGTATGGGACCACACCGGGCAGGCTCTGGCCTTGGTCCCCACCCCATGCTAAGAACTGTCAGATGTCCAGCCTGGAAAGACCCCTTGTGGGTACTTAAACCCACTAGCAACTTTATGCTCAGAAGGAGCACACGAGTTTTGTTGGGGGGAAAGTTCCTGTCGATGGAATTGCCAGCTAGCCCCATTATATTTGTGACTTGGCAGCAGCTGGTAGATGTGGCTTAGCACTCGGAAAGCTCATCGGCAGTTGCTCTTTGGAGGCTGGCAGGTCCAGAGGTAGAGCTTTCAAATTGTAATAGGCCATTAGTGCATCATCTAAGTTGGGTGCATGAGAGGTGTTTTTTTTAAGTCTCAGTTTGTTGTTTACAACATTTTCTAATATGTGGCCAGTAGAAGGGGCATTAAAAAGAAAAAAAGAAAAAAAAAACCCTCAAATTTAAGAGATAGTTGTTTCTAAGTGCTCATCAGTAAGGAAGTGTCATAGATTTATTTTGCGGAATGTTAATTGTTAAAACGAACAAGGTATAGATATAAATGCAGTTGTAGGACAATTGTTAGGACATCTCATCAAAGGAAGGGAGATAAGTCATAGACAGAATGCTTCTATTTATCCTTACTGAAGGTTATTCGTATTATGTGCTTAATGGGTAGGTACCTACATACAAGTCGTATGTGAGAAAATGCAGAGAAAAAGGCTTGAAGCGACCTCTGTGTGACAGTGATTATGAGTGATGAGGGGTATCTGGGGATGGGCTGGGAAAGCATATTTTTGCATTAGTGTATCACTGCCATAGTTAAAAAATTTTTTTAAACCTTTTTGTTTTTACTCAAAAAAAAAAAAAATCATTTTACAAGCCTGTTGGGCAAGGTCCCATGGGTTCTGCTCAGCTCAGGTGTCCTCCTGAAATTTTTCATCCTGGTGCATCTTCTCCTTGACAAGTGGCTGCTATTAACCCCCCACCCCAAAGCAAGGCCTTAATCCGACCCCTTTTCCCTGCCCAGATTTGCGGCAGGAATTGGCTGTGCAGCAGAAGCAGGAGAAACCCAGGACCCCCCTGCCCAGCCCGGTGGAAGCCAGCAGGATAGACACTGCTGTGCAGGCCACTGGCTCCGTGCCATCTACCCCTGTGGCCCCCCGGGGACCCAGCTCCAGCTCAGCCACACCGGGGACGTTCAGACGCGGTAAGGGACTTTCTTTGCCTCACAGAGCTTTCCTCGGTGAGGACCCGGCGTGAGTCCCGGGCGAGGTGGGCGTTGGACCAGGCTGGATGGTGGGGCGCACGCTGCAGTGCTCACGCACAGGGCGGAGCGTGAGGGCGGACAGCCTCCCTGGGGGCAGTGGCGCCCCCGGCCCTGCTCCTGCCGCGGGGAGCGTGGACCTGGCACTCACCGCCTTTCTTTCTTCACCGGAGGCCAGAAGTCCCCTGCCGGACTGGAGCTTTCTCACACTTAGAATCTCAGTAACCAAAAGAAAGGTTTAAAAAACATTTTGTGGGCCCAGCAATATGTCCCTCTAGACCTCGAGCCAATGTCATCTGTGCTGCGTAGTGAAAAATAAGAAACTAGAGTTTTTGCTGCAGCGCCTCTGCCGGCTGATAAACCGCGAGACTCTCATCTGGCCGCTTGATGGCAAATGATAATAGCCGATCGTGGAGTGCTTGGGTGGGCCGGTCATGGTACTGAGGCGCTCGCGTGTGTATGGGAGTTCTCGCCAGAGGCCCAAGATGCAAGTAATGCAGGTGCCGTCCCCATGTGATGGATGGGGACAACTGAGGCCCTGAATTGAGGAGCTTGTCACCCAGCTTGTCCCCTGCTGGGAAGAGACTGGTGAGACTTCCAGAATCCAGGTCTAGAGCGGTGTTTTCCCCACTTTAACAGGCACCCGACTCAGCTGGGCACCTCGTTAAAATGCCAGGGCTTCAGCCAGAGGTGTGGGCGGGGCCTGAGATCCTGCATCTGTGACAGGCGCCCTGTGATGCTGGTGCCACTGCCCCAGGTCCTGATAGGAGACGGCTCCCTAAGGTCACGCCCTTATAGCCATGGTGGGCCCAGGTGATGTTTGTGTTAACTAACTACATGGAATTCCTAGGATTTCAAGAGGGCTTGTGTTGGTTTTGTTGTAAAAGAATAACATAAAAATAAATATTTAATATAGTCATCGTAAGGCTGTGAAAGGTTGGTCGCCAAATGGACTCTGCAAGACAGTTAACTATCGAAGGCAGCAGAGCACGTCCAGAATCAAAGGGTTGCAAAAGGAAGAGTCAGCCCCGCTCCCACCCAGGGGTCTTGTGGTTGGAGATGTTCGCGCACAGCCTTTGGCTGCAGGCTGGCGTTACGTGTGCTTCCTTGCTCCCCCCCGCCCCCAGGTCTGGAGGACTCCATGGGTGGGACTCCCCTCACACCCGCGGCCCGGATATCAGCGCTCAGCATCGTGGGAGACCTGCTGCGGAAAGTGGGGGTAAGACCGGCGCCCCTCCAGGCCAGTGCGGCGCCTCGCCTGCCTTTAGGGTGCTTGCGAGGCGCGACCTTGCCAGCTCCTTCCCCTCGAACGCAGGCTTGGCATTTTAGCTGTAGCTCCGGGTCTGTCGTATCTCTTAGACTCGATGCTTCTGTGGGCCTCGGCGTTGACGGACACCCAGAGCCCAGGCTTGAAGTCACCCCTTTGATCCCTGTACCATTTTCCTCAGAAGTTGGGAAATTTAGATGGTATCTATGTTTGTTTGTTTGTTTGTTTGTTTGTTTAAATTTCAAAACACTGAGAAATTTGAAAGTCACCTTCTCTTTTTATTTCTCAGGGAGTTAAAATCTTGAAAGGCTAGGGCAAGAAACTTGACTTTACAGGTTTTATATTAATTATGGGGAAAGATTCTTTTGTGCCTAAGAAATAATAGAGCTCCAACTTACGAGAGGCTCGCCACTCAATTCTTAATGTTTTTACTTTGGGCTTTTGGTTATCTTTTTGTTATACAAACAGGTCTCTCAATATTCAGCATAGAGTATAGAGAAGCCTGGGGGAGAGGAGGTCTCAGTGCCCTCAGTTTTCCTGAGGCCTGTTTACATCAAGGCCAAGTCCTGGTCTAAACCTCCTGCCTCTCTGTGCATGTTCCACAAGGTAAGTGAGTGAGTAACCTCCCAAGATGATTTCGTGTTTCCCATAGGCAGAGTCGGATCATCGGCAGGGCTAGTGATTTTCCAGGGAGCAGCTAAATCTCTCAGGCCAGCGGGTCTGAGAGCTGGATGTGCCTTGGACCCCATTGAGGCCTACCTTTGGACTCCCAGTGCTTTCGGAGAACCAGTGCTTTAGGTTCTTGTCTGCGTACAGGCTCCGGTGAGAGATTCGAGTTCTTGAGAGATGAAAGCATATTTCTCTGCAGGCATTGGAGTCCAAACTTGCATCCTGCCGGAACTTCGTGTATGAGCAGTCCCCAAACCGAACAAGCGGCCCGGCCTCAGGACGGGGGAGCAAGAGCAGAGATGGCAGCGACAGACGGCCAGGCAGCACCAGCGCACCTCTGGCTGATAAAGGGTCAGTACCTTTTGCTGTCACTCCAGGTGGGAGACTCTTACCCCCAACCGAGAACTACGTTTTAAAAGTTGCAGAATTATATCAGTGAACCTGATCCTTCACTCCTGTCCCTTGAGGCAGAGTTAGGTGGTGTCTTCTGTTTGGGCAGATGGCCAAGGAGAGGCTCGTGTTTATTATCTGATCCTGCAGCCCCAGTCCCGGTCACGCTGTGGGAGTGTCCTGTGTAAGTCACTTGTTTGGGACTTGAGCTTCAAACACTGCTCTGCTTCCCCCAGAAGAGAATTTTTTTTAAGTCTCTTTAAAACCATCAGGAAACTGGCACTAGGTTCCAGCCAGACTCGGTTCCTGAAACCAGTCCGCAGATTGGAAAACACAAATCTGACTTCTAAAGGCTTCACTGATTTTCTTGCCGGAAGAAAATCAGAGCAGCTTCCAAAACAACAACAACAACAAAAGACTATTTCTTTTTAAAAGATGTGCCACCATCTTACTGGACCCCAGGCCACATAAATTTGGTGGGTCTGTGGCACAGATGACAGGAAGTGAAGAATCGCTTTCCATAGCGTGCACGTAACTCCCGGACCTTTAGAAGGGGTGACTTTAGAGGGTCTTCTGCGACTGGCTTTTTGTGTGGCCTTGGGGACGTCAGAGCTAGACGCCCGCGTCCTTTTCCTCGTTTCACAGGAGGGAAAGTTGAGACCCCCTGAGACCGCTCCTGCTTCGCGATACTATTCACTCTCATGACCTGGTGGGTCCTGATGCTAGTCAGTCGGAAACAGCTGTCATGCCGCTTAACATGGTTTACTCTGTCTGAAGGTCGGGAAAACGCCTGGAATTTGGGAAGCCGCCTTCCAATCTGTCCTCGCCATCGCTGCCGTCAGCCCAGGGTGTAGTCAAGATGTTGCTTTAGAAAATCCACAGAAGCGAAGCTGCCGATGTCTGTGCGGGAGTTGTCACCTGTTCCCCTCTTTACACTAGGTTTTTATTTTTCTTTCTTTTTTTTTAAGTTAGTCTGAGAAATACGAGTGAACAGTCACACTAGCCATTGACTGAGGCTGATGCCTGTGGTCCCCGTGAACTGTTGTCTCGTGAACCCCAGCCTCCTTGTCAGTGTGTTGCAAACGGACCCCCCTGGAGAGGGTGCTCAGGTGTGCTGCTGAGGCGACCCTGTCATTTTGAGCTGACCCGGGTCCTGCTTGGTCTCAAGAGGTGGTTTGAATGTCCACAGACGCCTCACGAATGGGATGTGAGCCACGTCGAGCCCACCCCGGCCCCACTTGGCACAGGATGGCACAGGAGGGTCAGCACGCTGAGAGCATGTCTAGGGGCGAAGGGTGGCCTGGGCACAAGCCTGTTTTTAAAACTGTGGTGTAGTGTACCTCCCACGCTTTTTATTCTGCCTCTCACGGAGGCTTTTAGAGGTGCGCTCGAGTTTTAGAGTAAATTTTGTGTGGACCAGGTCAGTGGAAAATCTGTGTCTTCTTTAGATCTGTCCCAACCGTTCATTGTCCTCGGTCCCCACCCCTCGCGTGGTGGGGGGGAGGACCTCCGCTTCAAGACCCTGAGGGTCACTGGGATGGAGTGGCCTCTTGATATGCAGCTTTTAAGAATAGGACTTTATTCAAGGCCATAATGACATAATCAGGGTGACCTTCAAATAAGATGACACCATCACACACCAGGATTGTTGTCGGGAGCGTCCTTGTCAAAGGAGCAGCAAACACGAGATTTCCCACGCGGACGGTGTCTGTACTTAACCTCTGCTTGTGCGAGCTGCTGTCTCACGCTTTCGGTCACGTGTGAAAAGAACACAAATTCAGGAGCATGTGTGTGCAGCTTAACGACCTTCCTTTTGTTACGAAGTTCTTTTTCCAGAAGAACACCAAAATAGCCTTGATTTGAAAATAGACTTTTTCAAGTGTTACTAAAATCCAACAGAATCAAACTTCAGTGCTCAGTTCGTTACCCTACCAACATTCTAACCCAGGTCGACGAAAGATGTACCTTTACTTTTTTAAAAGAACAATAAAACCAAAAGAAACTAATTTTCACCTAGTTCATGGTGGTGGTCAGTAAATGCTGCTTTGTGGTTCTGCATCTGCACGTACGGTGGTGGAAAACGCTTTTTTTTAACCAAGGAAATGTGGGGGGAAAAAACCTTTTTAAATATTTCCCTTCAATTCAGCTCCTTAGAACTGTGTTTGTGAGACGTTTGTGTGTGGGG
Source organism: Pteropus medius (assembly GCF_902729225.1). Lineage (NCBI taxonomy): Eukaryota > Metazoa > Chordata > Mammalia > Chiroptera > Pteropodidae > Pteropus > Pteropus medius. The sequence continues at coordinate 14,107,951 of NW_024349798.1, forward strand.
TTCGGGGTCTACTAGCGTTTGGCCATTCAGCCGAGACTTCTCGGTGCCCATGTTTTCTCTCTCCAAATCTGTGTGAGCCCGTGGAGTTGGCTTATGGAATCGTTTGTGCTGAAGGAAGCTTGGCAAGGAGTCTGTCTAGAACACTCAAGCCGAGGAGGGGAAGGGCCACAGCCTGGTTTCGTGTGGCCCTCGGGTGAACAATGGCTTTTATATTTGTAAAGGGTGGTTTAGAGAAAATAAAAGCCGAAGCTCTGACAGGGACCAGGTATAAACTGAAATACTTACTCTGGCCTTTGCGGAAAACGTTCGTCAACCCCAGCCAGGCAAAGTTGTCTGTTTTGACTTAAAAATTCAAGGAAATCTTATACTTTTCACAGTGTGTACATACTGGTTTTGATCGGTAAGGCTGTTCTCCGGGTCCTGTGCTTCCTGCCTGAGCCTCGGCCTGCCCAGCCCCTGGTGGGAGAAGCCCCTCACAGACTCACTCTGCGTCTCTGTTCTTGCCAGGTGGGAGCTTGGGCAGTTAATTCATGTCACCTCCCCCGGCCTCAGTTTCCCCGTTTGCGAACTAACCCCGACTTCACAGGGTCGTTGTGAGGGTCCAATGAGAACGTCCCCCACTCTTTTGCTCTAGAAAACAGAAAAGCCGACTTCGTTCTAGTGACTTATAACCTTTTATTAGTGAGTGTCCTCGAGTACAGTCGGGGTGCATACAAGACGGTGTGGTGCTCCTGCTCTTACCTGCTCGAGCAGGGTCTGCTTTGGATTCAGGTGACTGACGAAGCCCCTGGGCCTCGGTGAACTGTGTGCGTCTGAGGCGTGGCAGCCAGGACGGGGGGAGAGTTCTCAAACAAGGACCAACTCACGACCCTGGAAGGCACACAGGCTAGGGCACGGCTTGGGAGTGGGGGACAGTGGCACCCATTTTGGTGACTTTCTCCCCAGTTTATGTAAACTAAGTTGTCAGTGATTAAGTTACCGTGGATATATTTTTCTAAAAACTCAAACTCTCTGCACAATTCACGGGACGGAGGGGGAGTGGGTGTGTCTGTGTCTGCTGTTGGTTTTCTCATTGGGTTTATCGTTCGAAACTTTGATACCCTGGACCCAGGGTGGTGGTTGACGTTCATCGTGAGGGGTGTCCGTGATGTTCGGAATTTGAAAATGGGTCTAGACGGTGCTAAGCAGAGTCCACTGGGTGTCGTCTTGTTGTTTTCAGCAAGGTGTCTATTCACTGGCCTTGGTTCCATTGAAGTCTGCATCGCGAGCGTCCATTTCCTCATCAGAACCATCTGCATTTTCGATGACTCTGCGTCCTCCAGCCCTTCTAGAGGGAACGAAAGAGGTCTCGTTTCCTCGCCTGCAGGTTTGAAGAAAACACACATTTCCTTAGGACAGAAACCGCCAAGGTTGGAAGAGACTTTTTAGAAGGGGCAAAAAACACAAACTCAGCTGAGGCACAGGTATTGAGGCCGAAGGCGACACATCCCAGCCAGTCTCAAGGTGTGGTTCCACTTGATAGCTGGAACAGGGGAGGCGTCAGGCTTTACAAAGCCGGACTCTCTGCATTGAAAATGTCTGACCTGGTCATTTCACGACCCACAGGGTTCTGATCTGCAGTGCCCCTGTCCCGTGGGTTTATCCGTAGCCCTGAGGGGCGGTTAGGAAGGAGAAACGCCACGTCTCCTCCTGCACCTCGCCTCCAAAAGGGAGGAAGGGAGGGAGGGGCTCGAGGTTGTCAGTGGGAAGGATGCAAAAATGAACGTCAAGGGCAGCCTGAGAGGGAAGCAGGGTGCTGCGTGGGTGCCAGGTGCTTTCTGGTGGAGGGCAGTGTGGTGCCCTCTGCTGCTGCTGGAGCAGAAGTCTGGGACCGAGTTCCCCTAGGACGGAGGTCTCGTCTGCGTTTTGCTCACCGTGGCAGCCACCGAGCGCGGCTTACGATGGGGGCTCAGGGAATATCTGTTGGAGTGTTACTCCAAGGCGCGGTCCAGCTTTAGCTGGTAGGACACCCCTATCTGTCCTTACGGCTCCCGTCGCCCTGCGTTACCACCACCTGAGCCACCTTCAGGTGGCCCTTCAGGCTTTGTGTAGGAGGCAGGGCAGGTGGAGGAGGAGTTAGATGCCCCTGCACTTAACCTCCACGGCTCGGGAGAAATGTTTATCCCTTCTCAGGGACCACAGCACATAATCGTTTGGGGTCTGGCCATCTGGCCCTGTTTGACTTGATTCCAAGGTCAGGTCTTAACTTCTTTTAAGATGTCTAAGAAAGCAGACTTTTTGTAGGAAAAATTACCCACTTCACACAAAGGCCAGACGGAAAAGCCAGGAGGGTGCTTTAGTCAGAAGGGACAGCTTGGACAGGTAAGACTGGAGGCAGAAGCAGGGCCCAGAGGGTCCTGAGGGCTGGGAAGGGGAACCCCATGGGACTGGGCCCGAGGTGGGAGAAACCAGCTGGGGAAACCCTCCGGGCATAGCAGTGTTCCCTAGGGAAAGCTCAGGAATAAAGTTGCAGCCACGGCCGGCATGACTGGCCAGCCTCCTCGCGGCAGGGAAGCCTCTGGGCCTCCCGCCCCCCAGAACGAACTTTCCGTCACTCTGCCCTAGCAGTGACCTCAAACGTCTTTTTCTTTTAATGCTGCGTTTTCCAGGAGTTTGGGTCAGAGCAGGCCCCAGAGGACAGGGCAGCAGCAGTCCAAGCCTCTCTCCTGCTTCTGTTCTGCCCTCCAGGTTCCAAGTCGGGCAGCCCGGGGCCAGGAAGCAGGGCCTCCCTACGCCCCCAGGTTCCTGGGGGTCCTACGTGCTGGCTAGAACAGCGTGGTTACCAGTTGTGCTCCCTTGACCCAAGGAGGAAACCGTGCCCTGGTCACCGTAAGTCCCCGTGTGGGCTGCAGTCCTGCAAGCCTGTTCTGGTTCAGGTGTCTCTTGAGCTGGTTTCAAATCTTAGGCAAAGGTTGACACTGGAAGCAAAGGACCCGCTAAAGAGTTTCTTAAAGGGTCTGGTCCCAGACAACTGGATTCTATTGGTGGATTCAGATAATTTATCCAAGGCTCTGGTGGGTCCTGCACTCCAGCCAACTCTAGCATTCAGCTGATCCGTGACCCCAAAGAGCTGGCAGGGGAGCTGCCCGAAAGCTATGTGTCTAGAGGCTGGAAGCCAGGGCTTGGCCTCTCGAGGAAGAGAAGAAACCAGGCCCTAGCTGCCTAACTTCACTGGGAAAAAAAGCTGTTAGAATCCCAGAAGCTGAGCCCTATTCACTGTCTTGGGAAGGGCCCGTGCACTTCCTGGAGTCCTGGGTGGCCATCCCCCGTCCATAATACATGCCCGCGAGGCTTCTGGAAAAGGCTCTGTGCTTGGCCAGGACTGTGCTTGGCTCTGTGTGGTGGCCAGTGTCCTCCCTTGTGCACTGAAGATGCGGCTGGCAGCCAGGCCTTGCCGAAGCCCCACACGGCCCCAGGACTGTGAGCCATCGTGGCGAGAGCTTATTTTGGGGGGGGTGGGATAAGTTTGTGAATGCCCAACCGTAGGGGACAAGTTCCTGGGCTACGGTACCATGAGCCTGTGCTTGTTAATCCTGATGAGTGGGCTAGGCCAGCCCGGCTGGCCCACTCTGCAGGAAGGCACCAGACTGCAGCTGTCACAGTCGCTCGTGCAGTGTCTCAGCCAGGTGAGCGAGGACAGTTCAGCTGAGTGTCCCAGCAGTGTGAGAGAGGCCCTGTTACGCAGGTAAGGACAGCCCAAGTGACATATGCCTCTAAGCTGTCAACACGTGGTGACAAGGACACATTTGGTGCCATGTCATGCCAAAGCGGAAGCAGAGAGGAAAATGGGTCAGACGTAAGGGCGTCTTGTTGAACTAAGACGTCAAATGCTTCAGATTTTGAACCTGAAGACACTGTGCCAGGGCCAGCAAGGGGCAGGGAGGGCGCGACGGGCAAATGAAGTGGAAACCGAGTGTGACACACAGGAGCTGCGAAGCCGGAGGCATGATACCTGGTGAGTCACTGCGGAGTGTCCTGGGGGAGGGGACCCCTGAAACAGAGAGAGTCCCTGGCGGTTACCATCGCCACCGGGAGCGAGCCCACTATGTGCCTTTTGCATCTTTAAAAGACATTTGCCTCGATTAAACAATTACAGGCACTTTTAAGTCAAGCTTCTGGCGAAGCACCTGAAGCTCTTGAGTGGCTGGCCCAGGAAAGGACGAGCTGTTTTTTTAGGTCAAAAAGCAAGTGTCCTGAGCTTCGTGTAAGAATGCAGGCGGCCTCCTCACGTTGTGCAGCCCTGTGCAGGGACTTGAAGGCGTTAGGGCAAGCCGGTTCAAAGACCATGTGGGGCAGAACCAGAGAAGTCCCGGGCGGAGAGCCTGCTGCGAATCTCGCTTTGTCATCACGTGGTGTCACTGCCTTGCATGCCTACAGCAAGAAGGTAGAGGTGGACGCCTTTGGCAGCCCCTCTGAGAACCAGCAGTGTGGCTCCCGATAGGGACACTGGTCGGGTTCTGAGGAGGGCGCATGTCAAGGTTTATAAAGCTGAAACTGCTTTGCAGTTCCTTGTTCTCTGAGGAGCTGGTTAGGCTTGCCGGCCCTACTCAAGACTCTAGCGCTCGGTTTTAGGTGCTTGTACACCCAGGAGACTCAGAAGGCAGGAAAGGAGTGTCCTGTCTTCAGCCTGCGTCAGGTGTATGTCCATGTTAGGGCTGTGAACATGGTCTGTTCCACGCTGGCCTGTACGGCCTACATAGAGTCGGCCGTCTAGGGCAGAGCCCACGGGATGTTTGGCATAGCCCAAGAAAAGGGGGCCGTGACAGCAATGGGGTGAGAGGTGGGGTGGCAGACCGCTCCCCCCGCACAGCCCCACCACTGAGAAGGGGCAGTATCACCAGAGAGTGTGCTCTAGGGGGGCGGTCTTCGTGGTGACAGCAGCTCTCTGCCACTGACAGTCAACTCTGGGGGTTGTTCCCACGCCCTGCTGGACCTGAGAGGTTAGGTCTGGATTCAGTGCCATCTGGGGCCCACAGGCCCCTCAGCATGCAAGGAGTGGGGCTCCTTCTCGAATCCTGGTACCCTAAACCAGCCACTCCCCCCGCCCCCCTATCTCATGCGCTGGTTCTCAAAGTCACGTCTACACGCCGGGCGGTTTCAGGTGGCTCAGGCACAGCACTGTCAGAGAAATTATGGTTGTCATGATTGTCAGACAGTTATGATTGTCAGAGAAAGTCTGGTTGGTGCCAATGTGTTTTGTCACTGCCTTTTTAACTGAGAAGTAGGCCGTCAGGCCTTAGTCATCAATTTGTGACCATGATAGCTAGAACATAGTTCTCTGTTCACTGTAATCTCGTTGCGATCTACTAATGCAGGTGATGCTGGTTTAACAATTATAGGGTAGTAATTGACGGTTAATTTTTTAAAAAGTCAAGTCAACAATAGCACAGGTAGTAAGAAGCTAAGGCAAAATGGCAGAGTTGGTTGAGAAGGACAGAGGCTGGAGAAACACAACTCTGACTCGATGGCAGAAGGTTCCCTCTGCACTCCGCACAGCCCCAGATGCTGGTCATGAAATAACAGGATAGAACCTCTGCTCTTGGGCTTGCAGCCAAGTGTGAAGGCAGATTGTGAGTGAGGTAAATCACTGAACAGCGGGTTACATGGTGACAGGTGGGCAAGAGAACTGTAGGGCGTGAGGCTGGAAGTTTTAGACAGGGTAACAGATGAGTGAACATCTGAAGGAAAGAAGCGAGGGTCAGCTATGCGGAGGGCTCGGGGAGAGCATTCTGGCAGAGGGTTCAGCCAGTGCAGAGGCCCTGAGGCCGTACGCAGAGATCGTGAAGGGCCTAGTGGAACCAACCATTGTAAAGACATTGCTGTGGCCCTGAGTGAGGAGGAAGCCATTGGAGGGTTCCGAGCAAAGGAGGGACGTGCCCCAACTCCACTTAAATAGGACCCCACTGCTGTGTCAAGAGCAGACTGAGCAGAGGCCCACGAGGAGCCGGCGAAAGTTGTCCAGACGGGAGGGGAGGGTGGCTTGGACCAGGCTGGCAAAAAGTGCTTGGATGCACAATATCTGTAAGGGAAGTGACCAGAATTTCCGACAGACCAGAGGCAGCAGAGAAAGAGAGAAAGCTAAAGAATGACTGGGTTACTGGCAACTTTATTGTTCCATGTGCTGAGCTGGGGAAGACTAGGAGAGGTTCAAGGGTGAAAGGTTTAATCAGGGCTCAGGCTGGGTGTGAGTTGCCTGTTAGGTGTCAAGCAGGGTCTGGAGTTCAGGAAGAAAGTAGGAAGTCGCCAGCTGTCAATGGAATTTTAAAGCCACAAGGCTGGTTGAGATCACCGAGGGAGGCGTGGGCAGGGGCGGGCATGAGGACAGGGCCACGGCACGCAGGCTTGGGGATGAGGTGTTGGCAGAGGGGACGAAGGAAGAAGCCAGAAAGGTAGGATGGACCCGGGTGAGGCTGGCATCTGGGAAGCCCAGGGAGGAGGGACGGGCTGTAGCTCACAATGGTGCCGGCTGCCCGGCTGCCCGTTGGACTAGTTTGTGGTCAAGGGCTGCAGGAGGGTGGGGCTAAGGTTTTTCAACTGGTGCAGTGACTCAGTGAGGGAGAAAGTTGCAGAGACAGGATTTCTGGAGCAAGGCCCTTGAGTAAACAGGGACAGGCCCAACTGAGGGGGTGGTCTTAGTTGGTAAGGAATCAGGGTAAGTGGGCAGGAAAAGAGAAAATGAGCTCAGGTGTTGGCAGGTCAGTGGGAAGTGGACTGCTTTCGTTCATGAGTTTGTTTGTTTTTCCGGTTAAGTAGGAAGTCAGCTGGAAAGGGGGGCGGGGCGTGTCAGTCACGGGGGAGGGAGAAGCAGGTGTCTTAGAGTGGGAGCCTAAGGGCCCCTCAGTGCTGGTAGCCCAGAACTTCCTGCAGGAAGTGGTGGCTTGGTTGTTGGCTTGTCTATGCTATTTTGAGCTGCAGAAGGTGGGAAGCTGGGTTTCATGTGGGTTGTTTTAACCAAGTGAGGACAACAAAGAGGGGGGCCCAGTGTCGAGGATGTGAGGAAGGCTGATGGCGACCACTGAGCGGGGGCTCGGTAACGGGGTAGGGGCTGCGAAGGGGTGAGAGGTTTGATCCCAGTGGAGACAGGAAGGGGGCAGTGGGCGGATGATGCGGTGCGTGGTGGTCACATGAGGTGATGCCTGGGGAGTGGTAGAATCCCAGAGGAGAGAAGGTCAAGGCCTTGAGAGGCTGGAGGAATGTGTGAGAATGACAGGCGCTGGGAGCGAGACCTCCAGGGGACCAGTGGGCAGGAGCCCGAGCAGGCATAATGTCACCAGGCAAGGCTGGAGTGATGAGCTGCACCGCCTAGATGCAGATGTAAATACAGTGAGGGGGGGGTTGTCAGAGGAGTCCCTGGAGCTGGCGGGTGGAGGCCAGGGGTGCTGCTCAACACCCTGCAGTGCCCAGGCCGGTCCCTGTGCTAAAAACAGAATCATCTAGCCCCAAACGACAACGGCGCTGAGAACCGGCTTAGAGAAAGCGGGTGACGAGCAAGGCAGGAAGAGGCTCGGGAGCAGCGGGGAGCAGGACGGGCCTGGAGAGGGGCCGGGGCTCTGGGGCGGGCGGCCCCCTCACCTGAGCTTGCTCTTGAGCGCGGTCACCTCGCGGCCCATGGCCTCGTTGCTCTCCGTGGCCTCGTCCAGCTCCCGCTGCAGCTTCCTGCGGTTGGCGTTGATGCGCTGGGACTCCTCCTCAGCCTCCTCCAGCTGCCTCTTGAGTTGCTTGACCTTCGCGTTTCCTTTCTCTGCCTGTCAGGGGGAGGCCGGGGTCAGGTCAGAGGGCCAGGGGCCCTGAGGTGGCCTCCGGGCGGGCCGCGGCCCGCGGCGCCAGCGTACCTGCTCCTTGTACTGCTCGGCGGCCTTGCGCTCGTCCTCTGCCTGCAGCAGGGCCTCCTTCAGCTTCTTGTCCTTCTGCTTCAGCGACTTGGCGGCCGCTTGTTTCTCCCTGTGCATGTGAGGCAGGGGGTTCTTTGCAGTTGGTGTGCATGTCACACCGGCACCTGGCCCGTGCTGGGTACTCTTTCCAGCCTCGACTCGGGGCTCATCCCAAGCATCCGACACATAGCACAATCGGATTTGGCCATGAAAGGAAAAAGCCCGACACCTGCTCTAATGTGGGTGAACCCTGAAAACGTGCTCAATGAGACAAGCCAGTCACAGGCCTCGCCCTGTGGGTTTCCGCGTGCATGAACCGGCCGGACTAGACCCGGAGACGAGGTAGATGAGGGGTTGCATAGGGGTGGGGGGGATGACCCGGGACACAGGGTTTCCTACTGAGCTGCTGCAACTGCCCTGCGGTTGACTGGTGAGGGCGGCCCTGTCTGTGACTGTACTAAAAGCCACTGACTCGCCCACGCTGGATGGGGGCACTGCATCAGTTATCAGTGAAGCCAGTACCCAACACAAAAGAATCGCTCAGAAGCCTCACGTGTGAACTTGCAGCTCAGTCTTCCCACATTTTGTGCTGAATGAGTTGTTGATTCGGACTTTTTGTGTATCCGTTACCATGACATCCAGCAAACACAGGTTAAAAGCCACATGTGCTGGTGGGAGGGCTGGCCGGTGTCGCTGAGGAACGTGCCTCCTGAGAGCAGCTGGCTTCGCCGGGCCGTGCCCTTCCCTGTGCCCTCAGTTCTCCCAGCACAGCTGCAGAAGCGATGCCCAGGCGCTGACTCCCGGGCTCAAGCAGGCTGTCCTCAAAGCCCTGGTCCCACCGTACCTGGCCTCCTGCTCCACCTGCTCCTCCAGCTGTGCGATCTTGGCCTCCAGGGCTGCGATGGTGGACTTGAACTTGGACTTGACCGCCCCCTCCATCTCCTGCAGCTTGCTCCGGAGCTCCTTGTTCTGGCGCTCGAGCTGCTGCCGGGCGCTCTCGTTCTTCTGAGCCACGCTGCGCTCCGTGGCCAGCTCGTTGCTGAGCTGCTCGGCCTGGAGAAGGGGCGTGATGGCAGTGAGGTGGACGGCGCGGAAGCCAGGGGCGGGGTACACCCAGACCAACTTCTCCCGTGGTCTCCAGCCTCCTGTCTGCACACAGGCGTCCTCCCTCTCCAGCCACCAACTCCTTCCTGGTCCTCCATCAAGGCTTAGCTCATGAGGCCGCTCTTCCAGGCAGCATCCCAGTGCCCCCAGACCCCTGCTTTCCAGGACCTGCGGTGCATGTCCCTGACCCAGGGTGGGGCTTTTGGACTAGAGCCTGTCTGTCACGGGGTCGATGCCACAAGCCCGCAGCCCTGCCCAGCTCTGGCCCCACCTGCTGCGTGGCCTTGCGGACGCGGTCACTCATGGCCTCCATGTTGCCCTGCTCCTCCTCCAGCTCCTCCTCCAGCTGTGCGATGCGGGCCTCCAGGCGGCGCTTCTCGTCCTGCAGCGTGTTCCTAGGGACATGCAGCCGTGTCTGGGGCTGCTGGCCTCCCGGCCTGGAAACTCCCTCTCCTGGGAGGAGCAAGCTCTGGAGCTGCCCTCACTTATAACCGAAGAGACCAGACTCAGACTTGTCCAAAGTCACACAGCTGGGAAGTGGGGGGCCAGGACCAGTACCCAGTTGGTACAGCAAAACCAGGCCTGTGAGAAGGACCAGCCCTCCTCTCGTCCCTGACGTCCCCAGCTGCCCGTCCCCACCATGCTGTTCCTTCAGAATGAATGAAAGTAGCCACACTCCCAAATAGGGTTTAAAAACCCTGAAACCCCTGTCACGAGCTTAGTGGAGCATTCTCTCATTTTCAGCGTTAACATGGAGGGTCTAGGAGGCTCTCCCATGAGCTGCCTTTCCATCATCAAGTCTGGCACCCCCTTTCCCATGTGGCTCCATACCTTCCGGACACACTGCTGGCCAGCTCCTCGGCCAATTCTTCCTTCTCCAGGTCTGCCTGTTTGCGAGCCCTCTCAGCTGCGGCTAGATCCTGGATGGTGAGGGGGAGGGAGGGAGGGAGGAAAGGGCTGAAACCCACTGCAAAGCCGCCCTGCTCCAGTCACCAGGCCCCCAGCACTCTACAACCAGCCTTGTAAGTGGCTGCATGTCCTCTGAGTTCAAGGAGGCCCTGCAGATACATCAGAGGAGGATGCCGTGTGTCTTCACAGGCCCTACGGAGGGCCACCCACGTGGAAGGCTGGACGAGGCAAAGAAAGCTGTGCGTGCACAGCCGGGGTGCCAGGGGTCACTACCGCCACATCCCTACCAGGGGCCTTACCTCCTGCAGCTGCATGAGGTCTGCTTCTAAGCTCTTGGCTTTCTTCTCATTCTCTTTGGCCGTGGCGAAGATCTCGTCTCTGGAGGCACGGGAATCTTCTAGCTCTCTCTGGAAATCCTTCATCTGAGCCTGAATGAGACGACAGGAAGGACAAGCTCATAACCATGCCAGCCCCTGGGCTGCCCCGCGACTGACCACCAAGAAGCCTCTGTTGCACAGGCGTTGCCCTCGGCCTCAGGTGGCTGTTTGGGGGTGCCGGTCGGGAGGTGCTCAGCAGGAGGTGCTAAGAAACGGTTCCGTGAGCTGAGGGCCTTGGCCAAAAGCCTGGCAACAGTGCCAGACCCAGGGCGGGGAACGGGCACCGGCGGCGGAGACGGCCTGTGTCCGGGGAGCTGGCCCCCCCGCCCCACCCGCACGCAGGACGGCACCCACCTGCAGCTTGCGCAGCTGCTTGATGGCCTCCTCCCTCCCCTTGACGGCCGAGTCCGCCTGCAGCTCCAGGTCTTTCAGGGCCCCTTCCAGCTTCTTCTTGGCTGCGGCCGCCAGGGCGCGTTGCTTGCGCTCGTCCTCCAGTTCCGTCTCGTACTCATGGAGCTGAGGGGGAGAGAGATGCTGCTGCTGGGCCGGCTGCCCCTCAGAGACTCCTCCCCGCCTCAGCCAGCGCTCACTGAGCTCCCAGGGTGTGCGCGGCCACCTGCAAGGCGGGTTTTCTCACCCCCAGGTCCCAGGTGAGAAAAGTCTCCGTGAGGCCAGGAAGTGGTGGTGGACAGGAGGAAACGGCCGCCTCCCCCGCCCCTTCCCCCGACATGGCTTACCTGCCTCTGGAGCTGCCTCCTCTTCTCCTCGTTCTGCTCATCCCGGGCCTGCAGGTCGCGCTCGAACTGGCCCTTGAGGGCCTGCATGTTGACCTCCAGCCGCAGCTTGGCGTCTTCTGTCGCCTGCAGCTCATCCTCCAGCTCCTCCAGCTGGGTCTTCATCTCCTCCATCTGGGTTTCCAGGGCCCGCTTGGACTTCTCCAGCTCATGGACCTTTTACATGAGGGTTGACTTCATGAAGATGGTCAGGCAACCCACAGCGACAGGCAGCTCATTGTGGTCAGGGAGATGGCTTTTGCCACCCGCAGGGAGTCGAGACTAGCGCCTTCCTCTCAGAAGCCCTGACTGTGACCCCATCCCCATGCGCTGTTCCCAGCCAGGCTCCATCTTTGCACCAGCCCCAGGGACTGCCTTCGATTCCCGGTCGTTGCTTAACATGGAAGAGGCCTCGAGCCACACGCCCCATGGACTGATCATGATCAGCAGCAGAGAGGGTGGGTTGGTGAAATGCAGACCAGCAAAGACTTGGATAGAGAGCAACTTACGTTCTTGCCTACGTCATCCTTGGAGCTAACCAGATCCTCCATCTCGGCTTTGAGCATCTTGTTGGTCCTCTCCAGCTCCTCCTTGGCTTCCAAGGCCTCTTCAAGGGCCCGCGCCAGAGACAAGGCTTTGGTTTCCTTTTCCCTGGCTTCCGCCTCAGCTCTGTCCCTTTCATCCGCATACTTGGAAGAGATGTTCTTCTCCTCGGCCAGCAGCTGCAACACAACGGAAGACCCAGAGGTGGCCTCTAGGCACGCCCGAGGTTCAGCTGCATTTCATCGCAAAGCCGTGTGTCCTGAATTTGCCCAGGTGCAGGTGTGAGTCATTGAGAAATCTATGGAAACTGTAATACGCTTGCTGTCTGACTTCTCTGACAGCCTTACGCAGAGCCAGCGTCTGCTGCATCCTTGTGCTTTGAAGCCACTAACACTGCCCTCGGAGGTTAGGACAGACTGCTGCTGAGGTCAAAGTGACATTTAACCCTGCCAGAGGCCACTTACTCTTTTCTTCTCTCATGGCCACAGTAGGAAACGGTGCGTGTGTGGATGGAGCTTGAAAAAGCGGTTCACAGAACACTGTACTGACGTGATCTCATCTCCAGAGAGAACAGCACGTTACATGTTGTAACATCCGAAACTGGACTTTCATAATCCAGCAAAGACAGGTAACTAACAGGCGCTCCCAGACAGCACCGTCAGCACAAAAACCCTACACCGTGTGTGACAGGAAAATAATAAAAGTGCCCTCAGGCCCTCAACCGGATAATGAAACAGCAGACGAAAAGCAGCGAAGACAAGCTGACAGCACAAGGAAGGGACGGCTGGTGGGAAGAGGAGGAGCCAGCATGTGTGCGGGAGCTGGGTACTCTGCGTCCAGTTACTTGCAAACCAATATTTACTTAATCTGAACGACATATTAAAAGTTGGTATTTTGGGGTTTGGTCATACAGGTATACGTGCATTTATCAGAACTCAGTGCGCACTTAAGATCTGTGCATTTCATTGTATGTAAATTTTACTCGAAAGAAGAAAAATTATATTTTAAAAACCTCTCTAATATATGCAATGCTGAGGCAACAAGGGGGAAGATGTCTAGCATTTACTTTGAAATGCATCTACTAGATAACGTACGAACGACAGATATGATCGGCCCTTCTGAACAAACACGTGATGGAGTATGGTAAAATGTTAACGAGCGAACCCAGGCGGTAGATATACAGGTGTTCACCGTACAGTTCTTTCAGCTTTGCTATGTGCTTGCCATTCTTTGTAATGAAATGTTACGGAACAGTGATATTTAAAGGGTGGAAACTGAATTACCTGGAATATCCAGGGCCCACTCAAATACCGGCTGAATAAAATAAACAAACCAACCTTATTCCTTATCGCAGCCAGAAACTAAGGCATCACTGGGTTTGCAGATGGCCCTGTGGTAGCACCTGGGAATTACGTCACAGCCATCAAGACTGCCACTGTCCTCGCTAGGAGCCCTTCTGTTTCACAGTCACCCAAAGCCAGCCAGCTTGTTGTCGCTTCCAGCAAAGCAGGCGTGGGATGCTGGCACGCTTCACAGACCCGACTACCCCAGCCACGTCTGCGAACCACGGAGGGCCCCCTCCCCTACCTGATCGAACTTCTTCTGCTTCTTTTCCAGGTTGGACACCAGTTGCCGCTGGTTGTCCAAATCGACGACCAGGTCGTCCAGCTCCTGTTGAAGCCTGTTCTTGGTCTTTTCCAGTTTGTCATAAGCAGCGGCCTTCTCTTCGTACTGCTGGGTGAGGCCTTCGAGTTCCTTCTGGAACCTCTTCTTGCCCTCTTCCAGGGACTCCACAGTGCTGGCAAAGTCCTGCAGCTTCTTCTTTGAATCGGAGAGCTGAAATGGCAGGGTTCAGAGTGGGCTGAGAGAAGGGCGGAGAGTGATTCCAGTCCCTGGCCCCAGACCCTAAAAAGCCACCACCTTCTCACTGAAGAAACTGAACAGCAGGGGGAGCCAGTAAGCCCAGCAAAATGGTGCCCAGCTTCGCACAGTGCGTCAGCCCCTGATCTGCCCAGCGGGCTCAGGCCCAGAGAAGCAAGGACGCTCAACAAGCACCTGGACATTCAGAGTCGAGATGTGGCGCTCCAGGTTCTGCTTGGCCTCCATCTCCTCGTCCAGCTGATCCTGCAGGCTGTTCCTCTCGTCCTCCAGCTGACGCAGCTTGGTGGACACGTTCAGCTTCTGCCGGGTTTCTTCTTGAAGCAGCTCCTGTGAAAAGGGTACACGGAAGTCCTCAGACCCGCCGCCAGGAAGGCAGTACCCCAGGTCCCTCGGGGTGACGTGGCAGCATACACACCTGGGTGTCCTGGAGCTGGGACCCCAAGGTGGCTACATCCTTGGCCAGTTTGATGGCCTTGCCTTCCGCCTCGTTGAGCAGGCCCGTGACACTCTCCACTTCGTTCTGCGGGTGCAGCGACACTGGTTAGTTGCAACCTCTAGAACAGGGTCCTCTTTAAGTAAGAGGAGCCCTGTTTACTCATGTGGTACCTACTGACTGAGAAGTACCCATGACCTCTGGGGCCTGATCACGGTGACTCCGTGGCCCTCAAGGGAAGTGCGTCGCCCACAAGTTGGGATCCCTGGTTCTAAGAACCTGTTAGAGCCCCGGACTCTAAGGACTGGGCCCTGGCCCCGCGAAATCGATGTGGATCCTTGCCAAGGTCGGCACAGATGGAGCAGCTGGTCTCCAGATACCAAGATACTCTGGACTCGCCCCGCAAGGTTGGAGAAGAGGATTCGGATCGGATGGTACCGTCACTTCCGAGCGGCCCTGTCCCCACCATCCCTCCCCCACCCCTACTCTTCACCCTTTTGCTGACTCTTAGGGCCAAAACCAAAGATGCAGACGCCAAAGGTGAAAAGCCCCCTACTGCTTTCTCTGCCTTTCACTCAGGCCGGGGATCTGAGCAGGAGCTGCTGGCCTACCACCCGTCCTCGCGTTTACAGGGAGGACAAATGGTCGCGACTCCACTCGTCCCGGACATCGCTGGTGTTAGGACAGCAGAAGCCCTGCGCTCCACTGGGTGTGCACAGTCCATACTGGGTGCTTCCCCTGCTCTCTCGTGATGCGCTGTAAGCGCATGAATACTTATTCAGGAGTCTGGCCTTTGAGCCCATGAATGCAGTCGGGCCAAACGTCTATTCAAACCTAATTAAGACGAAAGATACACAACTGTTTCATTCCCCAACTTAAACCCATCGGTGGCTTCCTTTCACTCAGAGTAAAGGCCAACATATATATAATAGGGCCTCGAGGGCTCTGCGTCACCTGGCCACGCCCCGCCTCGCTAGTCCCATTTTGTACCAGTTTCTCCTTCCAACTTGGCAACTAGCTCCACTGGCCCTGCATGATCTAATTTCCACGTACGCCTGGGCACGTGCCGTCCCCCCTGCTTGGCGGAGTGGTGCTTATCTGTCAGACTCTGTCCTTCGGGAAGCTTCTCTCAGCCCTTTCCGTGGGGCGGGCCCTCTAGTTTACACTTGCTGCAGCGTGTGCAGCCCTCATCTGTGTGATTAGTAACGTCCTTCCCTCCGCCAGGCTGGACTTCCCTGGGCAGTGTCTGTCTCCTTCCTTGCTAGACTAGACGTGGCGCCCAGCCTGCAGCATGAACGCAGTGAATACTTGAACAGATGGTTTTTGAAGATTATAAAATGGACAGAGCGGCCATGCCCGGAGGAGTGTAATGAGAGGAAGGGCCGGCTGTGCAGCAGATCCGCGCCAGCCGCCCCCAGCCGGGCGGCCCCCGCGGCAGCCTCACCTGCAGCTTGTGGACCTTGTCGCTGAGCTCGGCCCGGGCCCGCTCCCCGTCGCTGCACTTGGACTGCAGTTCCTGCAGCTGCACCTCCAGCTTCTTCTTCTTGTGCTCCACCTCCTGCTTGGCCTGGCTCAGGCCCCGCAGCTCGCCTGCCAGGTCTGCGTTCTCCTTCTCCAGCGTCTGCTTGTTCTTGTCGAGGTTGGCCTTGGCCTGGTCGAAGAAGCAGAGGGCGGGGAGGGCGTCAGGCCGTGGCCGGAGAGCTCGGCCTCCGTCCTTGTCCTTTCCCCTCCCCCAGGTAGGTCCCGGGATCTGTGCGCGTTGCCGTGGCTGGGATGTGGCGGAGGGAGGGAGAGCACAGAACCACCGGGAAGACTTCTTGGACTCTTTCTCAAGCCCAGAGGTCGCAAACCTGCATCCTGTGGGCAGCATCCAATCTGCTGCCCTGTCCCGTCCAACCCTTCATTACTTCTTGAAAAGTAATTGCCAACTTTTAATAAAGGAATGCCACCTAAAACTCTGCATTCCCAGCTTCTCTTTTAAATAATCAAATGTTCTATGTCACAGTTGTGGTGGTTACACAAATGCATACATTCGTCAAAATTCATTGAGTTATACACTTAAAATGGGTGCATTTTACTGTATACTGTATACACCTCAATAATTCTGACTTTCAAAAAAACTAAAGATCTGGAAACGGGAGTCTTGCCTTCCTTCAAGGCCACAAGTAGCAGCTAGTCCAAGTCATAGCCCACTTGGCCCCAGTCCCCACCAGCGCCTCTTGCCCTCACAGTCATCATCCGTCGCACACTGGTGCTTGTGTGATAGTTCAGAGAAAGTCATTTTATCGACCCAGCTCCTGTGGACACTGAGTTTCCCTAAGATAAAAGGTGTTTGGGGCAAAAGCAGGAGACACAAAGGGGCTTCTCCCA
This sequence comes from Pteropus medius, assembly GCF_902729225.1. Classification (NCBI taxonomy): domain Eukaryota; kingdom Metazoa; phylum Chordata; class Mammalia; order Chiroptera; family Pteropodidae; genus Pteropus; species Pteropus medius. The sequence continues at coordinate 14,124,251 of NW_024349798.1, forward strand.
GGCTGTAGGGGGAGAAGAGAGGTGAGAGAGGTACGTGGGTCCCCCAGGCAGAGGGAACGGCACTCGGCCTCCCCACAGCCCCTGGGTCCTGCGGTGTCCAGGCAGCTGCAGAAGCCAGTCCTCTGCCCCAGGTGTGACTGCACTGTTGGGACTTAAGATAGGGACAAGGTGCCTCTCGGGGACAAGGTGCCAGTTGATAAGCAAGGGAAGCCTCAGGGGACCTGGGCTCTCCAAAACCTTAGCCCAAAGCGGTGGCAAAACCACATGTGAGGGAAAGATGGTAGGAATGACAAAAGTTTCCCCAACCAGATGAAGGGGCCTGGGTTTCAAGTCCATACAGAGTCACTAGCGTGAAAATGCAGACGGCCCTGGGTCAGCGCGCCTGGGACGGAGGGCAGGGCTTCGCACCACCGCCCGCTGCACGGGTCAGCAGTGCCTGCTGGTGGCGTCAGCAGCAGAGAGGCCGGGGGCCTGGCTTCCAGCCCTTGCTCCTGTCTGTTGACCACCTGGCTTGAGCATGGTCAGTTAAGCTTTTGGGGGCCCTACTCTACAATTCATCTAGTTTGTGGGGTACCTAGAAAAATGCAGGGGTGTGGGGGAGCTGTAGCACTGAGGGCGATACAATTCAGATGTCAGGGAAGCAATGTGGCAGGATGTCACAAGCTAAAATTCGCCCCTGGGAATGCAACACAAGGAAATTCTCCACAGGGAGAGAAACTTCCTGTAAGAAGCACCACTTGCCAGCCCCCAGTCCCAGACACCCGCAGAGCCAGCCGTGGGAGACAGAGTGACTGGGTCCAGCCATCTCAGACCACGCCAGGGCTCCTCTGTCACCGAAACCCGATGAGGACAGCCGTCCTCACTGCAGAGAGATTAAGGGGGAAGCGACCTTCCCGATGTCAGTGCCCTTCCAGATGCCATGCTACTGCGTTGCCTACCTGTGGGGGGCAGTATTCTGTGGACTCCCCTGGAGAGGCCCAGAGGGGGTCCATAGCCAGACTGCTTGGGTTCAAGTCAAGGCTCCGACATGAGCTGTGCATGACCCTGGGTAAGTCTCTTCACCTCTGCGCACTCCAGAGCTCATTTTCTTCGGTGTAAAATGGGCTTAACAGTACGTGAAGGCTAACGGACAACGTACACGGAGCACCTGAACGCTGGCTGGCGTGACCATCAGAATCCTGTACGGCGTGCTTCTCATCTTAGTCCAGACCCTGACGGGGGGCTGTTTGCAGCTGCTGACACACTGTTCTCTTATGTGCTGTCACACACGAAAAAGCATCGCAACTCACCCTCTTGAACTGCTCAAGCTGCTCGGTGAGCTCCTCCATGGCCTGCGTGTGCTTCTGCCTCATCTCCTGGACCTGGGCCTCGTGGGACCGTGTCTCCTCGTCCAGGGCCTTCTTCAGCACCGTCACCTCTTGCTCCCTCTTGGCCCTGGACAGAAGAACACAGTGGATGGTGGCTGTGGGGAGACGGAGTCACCGCAGACGGTGCCGTGCGAAAGAACCAGAGCCCTCCTGGGACCCAGAGCTGCCATCTCCATCACCACCTCTCCCTAGATGTGTGACCTTGGGTGGGTCACCTAACCTCTCTGGACCTGGAAGTTCTTCAGCTGCAAAATGAGTGTTACCTGCCTTGGCTCTCTGGGGGTGGACAAACCAACACACAAAATTGTACTGTTGAGAGAATTACAAAATGAATTGCAAAATGTTTCTGAAATGTTATTAGCTCTTATTTATTGAGCATGTACTGTATGCCAGGCCCAACCTAAGTTCTTTGGATACATCTCATGTAATCTCTTCCAAGCGACCCTAAGAGGCGGGTATATTATCATCTCCATTTCACAGATGAGGAAACGAAGGCTAAGAGAGGGTAAGCGGCTTGCCTGTGTTGTCACAGCCACTGTGTGACAGGGCCACATCTGAACCCAAACAGCCCGACTCTGAGCCCACGCTTTTAGCCTCCGCACTGGGCTTTTCCGAGTCGCTGGCCAGGTGGGGAGGGAGAATGCTGTGCTGGCCTCCTGGCCCAGGGAAGTGCTGCAGCCCGGAGCCCAGAGTGTGGGAGGTAAATCTGAATGTTAGCACAACACCTGACACGGGACGTTCTCAAAGTACACGTGAACGTTTGTCGAATGAGTAAATGACCTGGCTTCACTAAAGTCGGCATTCCTTATCTGGCAGGAGACCTATTGTTTTGTTGTCTGTTTGATCGCCTGCAGCGAATCTTAAATCGAAGACCAATCTGATACTGTTATTTAAAAATTTAACACAAAATATATACACACGCATTTGGCTAGAGCCTGGAGATTTACCTACACACACACCTACACACACAGGAAAAGCCAGGAGGGGAAACTAAAGGCAGGGTTTTGGTGCGTACTTTTCTACAGTTTTCCAGTCGTTCTCTGATTATGTCCCACTATTGCAATCCGAAATCGTAAGGTGAAAATTAATCATGCTTATGTCAGTCGCAGCAAACTGCGATCAGGATGGCAAATGTAGGGCCTGAGGAACCCTGCGATTCAGAGTTTTCTGGGGTTCGCCCCTTTGACACCAGCCACCCCATCAGCGTGGGATGGCAGGGCCCCCTCACCGGAGCTCCTGCTGGGTGGCCGTGCTGTCCAGCGTGTCCTCCAGCTCTGTCTTCAGCGCCTCCAGCTCCTCCCCCAGGTCTCGCTTCTGCTTCTCGGCCTTGTTTCTCGCGGCCCGTTCCGAGTCCAGGTCCTCCTGCAGGTCCGAGATGTGGCCCTCCAGCTCCCGGATCTTCTTCAGGGCGTTGTTCTTCTGAGCAATTTCATCGTCGAGCCTGCCGGGGATAGGGCACCAGAATTAAGACCCTGGGGTTCTGGGCCTCTGCGGTCGACATGGCCAAAAATTGTTTTCTGGATCCAGCCACTCGAATTCCATAGATATCAAACACATTCCTCCAAGACACAAGACACAGATCCCTCCTTGCTACGTTGGATTGCTTGGAGATTTACAGAGGACGTGAGTTCCAGGGTCTGATATAAAAAAATAGGTAACGGGCGTGTGTGTGTGTGTGTGTGAATGCAAAGCACTGGTTCCAGACTAGCAAGGTGCCTAGTCCACAGTAGAGGCTTAACAGATGCCTTCTGAACACTGGACAGTTACTCTTCCCTGGCAACTACTTGTTTGTTCTTTCCACTTGCTCGGATGGTGACTGAGTGCCTGCTGCGGGCAAGGCCCCTGGCCAGGCGCTGCGTGTGGGGGGTGTTAAAGCCAGGGCCCTCAGGCCGGGGGAGGCAGTGGCGTGGGCCAGGGTGGGCCGTGGGCAGCATGGGGAATGGAAAGCCTCGTGTGAAGGGCTCCCTCCTGGGAGCTGGCTTTGGCCATGATGGACGGAAAGGGAACGGCACAAGCAAGGCACAGTGGCAGGATTCTGCGGGACAGGGCTTCGGTCGGACTGCCCTTGGGAATGGGCGACAGCAAGAGAGGAAGCGAGACGCTGGGTCAGGGTCAGGCTGCGGAGGGTGGGGGACTTCGAGCGCCAGGCTAAGACCTGGTCTTTCCCGCACAAGCCGGCAAAGTTTGTTTTAGCAGGTTCACGACTCAGAGGCTGCAGCACAAACCAGAAGAGAAAGAGCTGGCTAGGGGATCAATCGGAAAGTTTTGGGGCTCGAATCTCAGCTCTGCCTTTTAAGGCTGGGTGACAGTCACACGTTCCTTTACCTCCCTGGCTCAGCTTCCTCCTCAGTGAAATGGAGGGAACAGCAGCCCACCTGGCCAGGTGTCTGCAAAGATACTGCTTCAAAAGAGGTGAGCGCACAGTGCGTGGCCAAGTAACCGTTAGTTGCTGCTGCAAGTTTCCCGGTGTGAGGCCATTAGTGTGGACGCAGCTCGGAGGCGGGACACAGAGGGACTGGGTATGGGGCATGTGTCAAAGGATGGGCAGAATCTGAGGGCTGCTGCCTGCCGGGGGGCGGGAGGAGAGGGACCTCGGGAGGAGGGCTTGTGGGAGAGGAGGGTCGTCCCAGCCTCAGACTTGGGGCATGTGGGGTACTCAAGGAAGGGACTCCGTGGACAACTGGAAATGCGGGACTGGTGTAGACGAGAAGGGCCTGGGTGTCCAAAAGACAGACGCCATGGGAGACCGTGTGGAGGGAAGAGAAGGAAGTCAAAGGCCCGTTCTGGAGGCCTGGCCTGGGGGCGCCTTGCCCGAGATGGAGGCCTGCCGGGAGGAGGAAGGAGGCTGGGGCATGCGACCACGCAGGCCGTGCCCTGCGCTACCTGGCCAGGGCCGCCTGCAGCTCCTCCTCCTTCTTGGCCAGCTGCATCTTGAGCTCGGCGATCTGCGCCTGCAGGTCAGCAATCTGCTCGTGAAAGTCGCTGGCCTCGCCCTCCAGCTTCCGTTTCAGCTTCTCCAGCTCCTGCCGGCTCTTCTCTTCCTTCTTCAGCCGCACTACGACAAAGCCAGGGGCCCGTCAGGAGGTGGAAGCCACCAGAAAGACGCCTGGAGGACGAACCTTTCACGATCTCGGGGAAGGTCGGTCAGTCCTGAGGAAAAGCCCCTTTGCTTATGAGTGGGTGTTGACTAAGGGTGACTGGGGAGCCTGGAGAGGGTTTACCGCCCTTCTCTTGAAATTTCATTATGAAATTTCCTCTCCGATTTTCTTAGTTTTAAAATATCCGTTCAAAGCCTCTTTGGGTATCCAGTTTACCTTCCAGTTCTGAAATCATAGATTCGTGCTTATTTTTCAGCTTGGTAAGATTCTTGGCCTTTTCTTCCTCTTCCGCAAGATTCGTAGTTAAGTCACTAATCCTCTCCTCAAGAAGTTTTCGCTCCTTTTTGGGAAGAGAAAAAGAAGTATCGTTAGCTTTTTTTCTTCTCCAGGCTCTGCATTTCACTTTTAGTAATTTCCAGATGAACAGCTGAAAGGAAAAGCCACATTACAACCAAATGCAACCTAGAGTTTGCAATGGCGAAGAGAGGTTCCTTAATTTTTAAAAAGCGGCCACTTCTCTAGCCAATGGGGTCCTCTTCCCCTTTCTGTCACATGCCAGGTCTTCCCTGCCTCAACTCGGGCCCTTTGCACAGACAGGGCCATCTGCCTGGGATGCTCCTCCAGCCCCTCTCCCTCTAACTTCTCCTCGGTCTTCCCACTTAAATGTCATTTCTTCCAGGAAGCCTTCCCTGAATACCCTACCTCTTCTAATGTGGTAGATGTTTCCTTCAGAACCCTGGTCGCAGTGGTAATTAATGGTTACGTGGATGATTATCTATATGCTGTATCTCTAGAGCCCCATGAGGGCAGGGTCGTCCTTCACATCCACGCCCTGCATGCAACAGGGTGGCTCATGGTGGTGCCCACTGACATCTAGCAAAAGGAGCTAAAAGGAGCCTACCCTCAGTGCAGCTGGCTGGGGGGGGGTTACTCACTAGGGTGGCCTGCTCATCCTGGCTTGCACTGGGACTTCCCCAGTTTTGGTGATGAGAGTCCCACATCCCAGAAACCCCTCCATCCCAAGCAAGCCAGGATAGCTGGCCTCCCTCTGACTAACTGGTCCATGAGGATGTGGGGGAGGCCCCGGAGTCTCAGGCACATTTGCCCCCTTTGCACAGCCTGGGGTTTCCACTGGTCATAGTGTTTCTGAGACTTGTTCCGTGGCAGCCCTGGCACTGATGAGACCGCCAGGGACCCAGTCCACAGCACACCTGCATCCAGACAGCAGTCACAAGGCTACCTTGTCACTGCTGGAGGTAACCCTTTGCTCAGCCCTCAATACCTCATATTTGGCTAAAAAGAGAAAGTGATCTGCAGTCCTTGTCCCTCATGAACCAGTTGTTTGAACACAGACACTCCTCCCCACTCACCTTTGACAGCTTATTGTTCTGATCGTCCATGACCAGGATATCATCCTCCAGTTTCTTGATCTTGGCCTCGGCCGTGACCTTCTCGAGCTGTAGCTTCTGCCTTGCAGCTTCCTCCTCCTCCAGCTGTTCCTCCAGGTCCTTTGTGAGAAAAGAATCATAGCATTGCTTGAAATAGAGCCCCTTTCATGGAGCTCTGGGGAAACTGACACAGAGGCTAGGCCTGACGGCAGCCCCCTTTCACTGGAAACAAGGTTTGGACCAGCCACTTTGCTTCATGAAGCCTCAGTCTCCACATCTGTAAAATGGGGACAGTAGATACCATGGTGGTTTTAAGATGTGTCCACAAGTTCTTTGATAGTCTCCCCTTTAAGAGATGGAGCCTAATTCCTCTCTCCTTGAGTGTGGGTTGGACTTAGTGACTTCCTTCTAACAAAATGAAGAGGAAGTAATGGAGTGTAACGTTAGTGATCAGTCTATAAAAGGTTTCCTCCCCTGTTCTCTTGATTCATGCCTGGGGGAAGCTAGCCGCCATGTTGTGGGGACACTCAAACAGCCACATGGAGAAGCCCACATGGTGAGGCGCTGAGGCCTCCTGCCTACAGCCATGTGAGTGAGCCACATGGAAGTGGGTCCTCCAACCCCAGTCAAGCCTTCGGATGACCGCAGACCTGGCTAACAGCTCGACTGTAACCTTGTGAGAGACACCAAGCCAGGCCCACCCAGCTAGGCCACTCTCAGATTCCTGATTATGTGAGATAAATGCTTATTCCAGGTGCTTTGTTCTCTGACAATAGCTAACTAATATATTTCACTCCTGGTTGCTGTTAGGAGAAAAAGTAAAAGCATGTGAAAGGCAGCACCGTAGGGCAGAGCAGGCTTGAGAGGGCTGTGGGGTCAGATGGCCGTTCCTCTCCAAGCCTTCGTCTCTTTATCTGATCACATAGGGACAGATGATCAGACACACCTCATAGGCCTGCAGTGAAGGTCAGGTGACCTGGCGCCCACCAAGGGCAGCCCCTGCTTCGCCTTACCAGCATCTGCTGTGCCATCTTCTTCTTTTCTGCCTGCAGCTGCTGGCCCCGGTCTTCCTCTTCCTCCAGGCGGGCTTCCATCTCGTGCAGGATCTCCTCCAGCTCCTGCTTCTTGGCTGCCAGCCGGACCCGCATCTCCTCGGCCTCTGCATATAGCTCTGTTTCTGCCTGCAGCTGCTCCTGCAGCAGGTTCTTCTCCTCAGCCAGCTGCACGGAGAGGACGAGGAGGTGGCCAGTGAGCCCCACGGGAGCCCGCGGCCGGCCCTCCCTCCTCAGCTCCTGCCTTGCTCCCGGCCTGGTACCTGCGAGTGCTTCTGCTCCAGCTCCTTGAGCTCCCCCTCTGCCTTCTGCTGCCGCTCCTTGATCTTCTGCAGTTCATCCTCCTTAGCCTGCATCTCCTCCTCTTGCCGTGTCACCTGCAGCAGGGGCTTCACCTGCATGCACACGGAAGCCCAGCATTTGTTTCCATGGCACAAGGGATACAGACTTGTAATAAACTAGATCAGTGCTTCTCAGCCAGGGACATTTTTACCCCACCCCAAGGGGACATTTGGCAATTTCTGGAGACAGTTTCAGCTGTCACAAGTGGAGTACGGGATGCTACCAGCATCTGATGGGGAGGGGCCAGGGATGCTGCCAAATGTTTTAGAATGCACAGGATAGCCCACGGCATGGAATTACCCATCCCAAAATATTAGTGCTGAGGCTGAGAAACCCTAAACTAGGGCGACGGAAAAAGGTGCAGCGAAAGGAGGAAATTTCCCCTTCTCCCATTCAGTCTCATCCCGAGAGAGAGACTACTGCCGCTGACAAACGGACATGTTTCCTTCCAAGGAGAAAAGGAGGAAAAAACCCACGTCCTGACTCCCCACCAAAGTCATTATTAGTGCTGTGAGCCTTTCCTTCCAGTCTTTTTTCCTACATGTTTAAAAAATATACTCGAGATCACGCCGTCCAGTGTTATGTGCTTTTGTTACTTGAAACTATAAGCTAATTATCTCCCCATGCTGATCCCTCATTTTTACAACTTTGTTTTTCGAAACAAAGTTCTTTTTCTTCTTTCTTTTTCTTCTTTCCCCAACAGAAAGCCATCGTTTTGAATAGCTGAAAAGTGTCCACCAATGATGAATGAGCCATTATTGAATTAAGCTGGACACTGACCATTTTGCTGCTGTAAATAAGGCCACAATGAACACCTATAATTTCTGGTTTTTAAAATCTCAGATGGCTTTCTTCAGCCAGCTTTTAGAAGTTGTGTCTGTGGGGATGAACATTTCCCAAAAAACTGCTTCCCCTCACTGTTCCTCACCAGGCCGACTCCCGACTCCCGTGCTCAAGCCCCCGCTGGGCACTGGGGAGCCCCTGGCACATGCACTGTGGCTTCCTTCAGGCACTCGCCCCAGTTTGCCGTTACACATTTGTTCCGGTGATGACCTGCTCATTGTCTGCACCCCCACTCGACTAGAATGTTCATGAGGCCAGGGCCCGTGTCTGTTCAGGACTCTGTCCCCTGCACCTCTCGTGTGCCTGGCGCACGGCGGGCACTCTATAAATGTTTGCTCAATGAAGAAAGGTTTATGCCACTTTACACTCAAGCGCACACAAGAGGAAACCGAGTCTGTCGTGACAGAGCACGTCTTTGTGCAAATAGCATGTTTCAGCCAGCGACACGTGGATCTCCAGAGAGTGGTGCTGAGTGAAAAAAAAGCCAGTCCCAAAAGACGACACGCTGTATGACCTCATTGACATAACAGTCTTGAGATGAAAAAATTATAGAAATGGAGACAGACTAGTGGTAGCCAGGAGCTATGGAAAGAAGTGGGTGTGGCTGTAAAAGGTAGTGGGTGTGGCTATAAAAGGAAGTGGGTGTGGCTATAAGAGGAAGTGGGCGTGGCTGTAAAAGGGCACCATGGTGGAAATGCTCTGGATCTGGGTTGAAGTCACAGCTGGAGCCCATGTGCCAAAGAAGGAAGGCCTTCTCAGGCCTGGAGAACTGCCAACAGACAAGATTGGATCTCAAGCCCTCAGCTGCACACCCACTGTCAACAACCTCTGCCCCACATCTGGGGCATCTGGAGTGAAGACACAGGGTGGGGGGGTCCTGAGAAGGTGGGTGGGGCCTGGAGCACGCACCTTGGTGAAGAGCCTCCACCACTGCCAGTTCCGCAGCTTGAGGTAGGCAGCGCAGTTCCTCTGAATCACTTTCATGGCTGTCAGCTGCTGCTGCCTCTTGGCAAAGGCCCTGGGGAGAGGGACAGGAGAGCCATGAGAAGCCCTGGCTGGCCCAGTACACATCTCACTGTATTGTCACAGCATCCCGCCTTGCAGCATCCTAAAAGCAAGCCACATCTGTTTGGTTTGTAATTTGGGGACTTGCATGGGGACATCCCCTCTTCTCCCAGCTCAGACTCCTCCAGAAGCTCTGCGCATCAGCAGTATTCTCTGGGTATATTCTCTGGGTACAGATCACTCACACAGTCTGGAGTCAAGAACCCTTCTCACTGGGCAAGGAAGACCCAAGACACAAAACGCCCTGGACCCGGAGCTGTCCTAGGAAATCAACCTATGCTACACCGTCCCTAGGGGAACCCCACACACATCCAGCTGTGCCCCAAAGCTGAGCGTCTGACAAACTTATTCCTTCCTCGGGTGTCTTTCGGAAATCTCAGACCTGACATGGAACCAGCACTCTTCCTGTTTAAGGGCTACTGGGTTTGAGAAACCAGAGGACGAGAACAATCCTCTTTTCTCTACTTGGCTGCCATCCTGGACATGGTGAGCCTGGAGTAAAATCGCCCCAGTTAGTCTGGAGGCAGAAGAGGGGGCGGCAGAGAATTCAGTATGTGACTGAACATGTTAGGTCTGTCCCTGGACCAAGAGCATCCCAGATCTGCTTTGACCATCGGGTCCACTTGGCACTGACTCAGCTTGACACGATCAAGGCTCTGCAGATGAGAGCGTGGACCGTACCTCATGATGACATATGCCCTGGACAGAGCTACTCCACCAGTCCTGGCATCCTTTCAGGGGTGTGGCTTTCATTGAAGACCCCTAGCCCTCACCCAGCTCCCAGGCTTCCCAAAACCACAGGAGCATCAGATCCTCCAAGGCCTTGATATATGAATCCCATTTGGAAAGGAGGATATAGATACAGCCAAAGACTCTTTCCTCAGAAACTTTATCACATTCTCGCACTTCTGAAATGATGCCCCAGCCCTGTCCTCAACCCTTTTGGGCAGTATTTCACTGATTCCTCATAAACAATTCCACGAGGCAAGAATGAGGGTACTCATTTTCCAATGGAGGGACCTGAGGCTCAGAGAGGTAGAATAATTTGCCTGAGGTTCATCGGCAGATAAGTCAGGGAGCCAGGACAAGAGCCCAGTTCTAAAACTCCAGAGCCACGGTCTCGCCTCCTTCCCGCCCTGCCCCTACAACTAGAGCATACATTAGAGTGATAGCATTTCCTCCCCTTCGAGGAAAAGGTGCCATTCCGTCAGCAGGGCTTCCTAAAGCAGATGGCCACTCCGAGCCGGGGAATCAGAACGTGAGGGCGGAAACCCCTGGGCATGTGTGCTTCCTGCCTGCGTTTGCGGGGAGGGGACCGCACACGGGTCCTTACTTTCTGGCCAGGTAGCCGCGACACATGGCCTGGAAAGCCATGATGACATCGGTGATCTTCAAGTCTCTCTCCTCTTCCAGGTGGGCCAGGACCCCAGTTCGGAAGAAGATCTTGCTCTGCCCAATCCTGTACAGGTTGGGGTCGAGTTCCAGGGCTTTGATCTGCAGAAGGAAAGAGGACAAGAGTTCCTGTTCTCAGCCATGCCAAGGGGCCGGGTTGGGCTGTTTAAGAAGGGCCCCACCCGAAGCAGCTCCCAGTAGTGCCACCAGAGGCTGGGAGGTTTGCAGCTGGCCTTCTGGGGCTGGGCTCACCATGAGGATGCAGGCCTGCTTCCCGTCCATGAAGCCTTTGGGAATGGCGTTTGCAGCCAGGATCTCGTAGCTTGAGACACAGGGCAGGAGTCACCGACCGAGTACCACGCCATCATCCCTCCCTCTGCCCAGTCCCGCTCGCCCACCACCCCACCTGGGCCCGGCCCCAGCGGGCTCACCGTTGGCGGAACTCCTGGAAGACGATCCTGTTGGGGAAGCCCTGGCGACAGATACGGATGCCTTCCAACACCCCATTGCACCGCAGCTGCTCCAGCACCAGGAAGGCATCCAGCTTGCCAGACTGCAGAGGCGGAAAGAACAATGGGCCACGGGGCCTCGGTGCAGCAAGCCCCAAATCTCAGGCCTGAGCGGCCCACCTTGCTAGGCCACCAAAACTCATCGCGAGCACCAGGTGACGTTGCTCTCGTACTTGGTGGCACTAACATTACCCAGCCAGAAACGGGGGCTCTTCCTGGTTGTCTCCCTCTTCCTCGCTTCCTGTCCATCACCAGTTCTATAGCTCCTACCTCCCACTTCTCTCCACTGGCCATCATCTCTGCCATCCACTCACCATCTTCTCCTGCCTGGTCTTCTCGCCCCCAGTCCTGCCTCTCCCCTCCATCCCTCATCTGGTTTCTAAAATGTAAACGTGATCATGACATACCCCAGCTTTAAAAAGCTCCACGGATATCACAGAAGGAAGACCAAGTGCTGGTCAGCCTACGAGGAACGCCCCGATCTAGCTCCTGACTGCTAACTGAGCCCGCTCTGTCCCCGGGCCCTGCCTCACACTGGCACACATCAACACGAAGCCGCCCACCTAGCGCTCTCTTGCCAGGATCTTTCATTTCCCGTTTCTCACCTCCACGCTTTTGCCTTACTGGCCCCTCCGCCTAGGATGCCCTCCCCACCCCGCTCTCCACATGACCAAGTTGATGCTTTCACAAAGTTCCCATTCTCTGAACCCCGAGGCTGCCTGGTGTTCCCATGATTTACTACATGGCACCACCATTAGAGCTTGTGCGTCTGCCTCTCCCACTGGGCCTCCCATGGCCTCAGCACTACTGGCGTGGGTGGGGCCGTTTTCTGCTGGTGGGGGGGCCGTCCTGTGCACTGTGGGGTGTTTAGCAGCCTTCTGGCCTCTAGGCACTGCAGGCCGGTAATAGTCCCCTCCCAGTTATGACGACGACCAAAAATGTCTCCAGAGATGGCCAAATGTCCTCTGGGTGGGGGGCACAAGTGTCCCTAGCTGAGCACCCCTGCACTAAGAGTGTAAGAAATCAGCAGGAAAGGACTCTAATTTATCCAGCACTGTGACCCTAGCACCTGGCACAGGAAGGAACTCAGTAAATATTAATTGGAATAAGGAACAACCGAGTGGTAGGATACATGTTCACCATCTCCAGGGCTGCAAATCTCTGGACATGTCCTCCCTCAGGCCTGCCCCCCACTCCCCTGCCCCCAGGATAAGGGACGGGTGCCAGATTCAGACAAGCTTCCACCCATATCAGACGGAGCCCTCAGGGTGCGGGGTCAGGCTCACTTCTTGCCCCTCTACCTGCGTCCGCCCTCCCCTTCCCCAGGGGAACGGTCTGCATGCCCGAGGGCCCGGCGGGAGGCCTCACCCGCTTCTCGTGGTTGGGGATGATGCAGCGCACAAAGTTGGGCGTGGTGTTGCGCAGCGTGGTCATCAGCTTCCCCAGCTGCTCCTTGTACAGCTGCCCCACCGTGCGGAACATGCCTTTCTTGGTCTTGGAGGCGCTGGGCAGCGAGCTCTCCGTCATCTTGGCCATCTGGTCCAGCCCCACGATGCGGTCCACTGTGGGACACATTCAGGGTGGTGTCAGTCTCTGGCCCACCAAGGGGCCCTCCACACCAATAGGCCAGAGGGCCAGGCCCCGAGGTCCCGCGTCCCCCGGCCTTTCCTCTGGCGCCAGTGCCTGCCCTCTAGCTGTAGGTGAGGGGAGGTGTTGGGGGGCTGCTTTCCATGTATTATCTACTTGGGAAATCCTGAGAGGTCCTGAGTGACAGAAAGGACGAGTTCTCTCTGACGTTGTCACAGAGTTCCAGGAATAAGTCCTGCTCGGCACGGCCTTGGCCTGGCGCTGCTGTGTGCCTCAGCTTCTCCTTCTACAGAATGGAGGCGATAACAGCACCTACCTCCTCGGGCAGGAATAAACAAATAAGGCACGTAAAGCGCTTACCTCCTTGCCCGCCTGCAATCGTTCATGTACCAACTACGTATTGAGAGGCTACTAGGTGCCAGGCCTTGGGGATACAGATGTGAACAAACCACAGACCCCGTGTCTCCCCTCCATGGCTCATATTTTATAGCTATTCTAATGGAAGGAGACAATGATCACATAATAAATATACAATGTTTTGAGTGGTGAGATGCGCTTAAAAAGATAAAGCAAGGCAAAGGCTCTGTTAGATGTGGTGATGGGGGTGTCTCTCTGATAAATTAATATCTGAGCAGAGACCAGAAAGCAGTGAGTTAATGATCAGGTAGCTGTCCAGAGAAAGAATATTTGGGAGCAGAAGGTGTAGCAAACACTCCAAGGCAGGAAACTGGCACATTAAGGAGTGTTCAACAAAGAGCAGGTGGTGGCGGTATTATTATTACATTATCATCATCATCATCATCATCATCATCATCATCATCATCATCATCATCTCCATCACCACCATCACCACCAACATTCGAGAATGAGAGATTCCCACCAGCCCAGCGGGCGCTACACATACCAAGTCCAACCCATTGGCATTACTATAAATTTCCCTCAAAGCACTGCTTCTGCTGCATCCCACAAATTTTGGTAAGTTGTGTTTTCATTTTCATTTAGTTCAACACTCAATTTTGCTTGAGAAAATTTACACATAAACACTTCTAAATAACACACTGGTCAAAGAAAATTTCTTTGTGTTCAGTTAGGCTCTCTTTGCCTGTCTGTGTCTCCTACAAGACTGTGGGCTCCTTGAGGGAAGAGCCGTTCTGGGTTAGTTATGAGTCTCAGTGTGAGAGAAACCCAGGATAAGATACTGTTACTCCATCCCAGGGCCTGGTACATGGTGGTGCTCAATGCTGGCACAGCTGAACCCATGACTAAAACAAAGGTGGCCAGTCCTGTAAACCCCAGGCCCACAGGCTCTGTGCCAAGGACAAAATCTGCTGTGGGCGCTGAGGTCCAGGAACAAAAGCAGCAAACCCCGCCCCCCACATCATCACAGTGGCCGGGTGAGCAGGTGCCACGCACTTCACGTGGATTATCTATGCCCTGTTTCTCAGAGGGAACCTGCGGCATCAGCATCTCCTGGAAGCTTGTTAGAAATGCAGATTCTCAGGCTTCTCCTAGACTTGCTGATTCAGAACCTCTAGGGATGGGGCCCAGTTTTAACGAGCCTCCGGGTAGTCCTGACACATGCTCACGCTTGAGCTCCACTGGTCTACTTTTATCCTCATGATAATCCCAGGAAAGGTGGCGACTATTATTATTTTCCTGGTTTTACTAACGAGGACACCGAAGCTTAACAGTCAGGGGACTAGTCCAAGATCGCGCAGCTAAGGCATGGCAGAGATGAGACAGAGCTCGGTCTTTCTGACTGTCGGTGGGGGCACTCCAGCTCACCCTGCCTCGAACACCACTTCCTCCATCGCTGCCCTGATCTCAGGACCTTCTCTCTGGAGTCCAGGTACAAGACTGAGGGGCTCGGGGGTCACCACTCAGGAAGTGGCTGAATGTGTCAACAAGACATCACTAGCGCCCGCCCGCATTGCCCACTCCCCCGCCCCCACGCAGGCCCGCCCCTCCTGGGAGCAGGTGTGGGCACTGGGGCAGCCGGAAGGAGGCGGAGGACTCTGTCTGTTCTCCAGCTCCAGCAGGCAGGGCCTTACCGTCCTTCCACAGGTCGGCCACGAACTTGTCCGAGGAGGCGTTGAGGAGGGAAATCACGTTGTCATTCAGTGGGTCCATGTTCTTGGTCAGCCAGGCGCTGGCGTTGTAGTCCACCTGCCAAGCACCACCCGCCCGTCAGCTGCTCCTGCTTTGGTTACGAACTCAGGGCAGGGCCCACGTCCCCCTGCTTTGCTCCCAGGTCTTCCGAAGTCAAAGAGGAGGTGACATCAGCCACCAGGTTGGGAACCCGCAAACACCAATGAAGAGACCAACCGATACTTTAAAGGGCCCTGTGCACAATAAGGCATCGGCCAGGGGTAGCCATGCTGGGGAGGCCCGGTCTCCACTCCGTGCCACCTCCTCCTAAGCATCCCCGGCAGCGCCTTTCCCCAGGGTCTGGCACGATGCCCGCGCCCTCTAAAAGGTGGGGAGCTTTGCTGACGGCAAACACCGTGCCTCACACCCAAAGCTTTCTCCTCATTCAGAGAAGGCCTGACAACAAGCCTGGTGTTTAAGTTAGGGGACCTCTCTTCCCCTCTCTGATGAGCATAATTTTTATACCCTGGAGATTTTGATATATGGATGTAAATTCCAGACTCGAACACTGACAGTGACCAAGGCCTTAATTTTATTACTGTGGCTATGAAATGGAAGCAACAGCTAAAGTAGCTCTGGCAGGTTATTATGGGACGTGGGTTGTTATGGTGATGGCCAGGCCTGATCAGAGAGGGGACTAAATAAAACCACTAGTAAAAAGGGGAAAAGAAAAGCATTACCTCTATGTGCCTAAGGAAACACATCACTCCTGACATGATGATGATGAAGAAGAGGGAGGGAGGGTGGGGGGAGTCGGCAGTGACGATGGTGACAACCATCACAGGTTTCCCTGAATGGCACAGGCTGGCAATGGTGAAGCCAAGGCCGTGATAAGTGAGATCCTTATCGGACCTAACAATAGGTTTACTGGTCACTGTCCTGGTTGGCCCTTCCTGTTGGGTTTAACTTGTAACAGGAAAAGTCTATGTAAGAAAGAGCTGCCTGGCCCCCAGGGTTGGAATAATCTGGAGAGGCTAATATACGTATCTTGTTCCTGACAGATGCTTGGACAAATCCTTTATAGGACTTAGTTGGGATTTGATTTACACTAGATTCCTTGGGTTCTGCCATTCCCAAGTTGTTCCTACTCTGAGCATCCCGCCAGAGTCCCCCGGGACAGAGGCAGCCGTGGGGCAACTCAGCTGGTACCTTCCCGGCATAGTGGATGATGGAGAACTCGGTTTTGTCCTTGAGCTGCTTGGGCTTCTGAAACTTGGGGTGGTTGCCCTGCTCCGAGCACAGCTTCTCCACGAAGGACTTGTCCGTGGCCTTGGGGAACCAGCACTCCTCGTCCAGCAGGGCCAGCACACCTGGAGGGTTGTTCTGCGGAGGGCACGTAGGGCAGGGTCAGAGCAAGGGCGCCCAGGCCTCGGACTCGCCAGGGTGAGCTGGCCGCCCACACACACACACATAAGCAGCCCCCTAGCTCTATTACCAAAACTGCCTACCTATAAAGATAAATGTGTGCCCTCCTCTCTCCCCGCAAAATCTGTCCACAATTTATCACGTGGCCAATGGACCAGCATTGGGGATAGAGCGGCAGGGGCACCAACAGAACGTGCTTGCTGCTGCCCCCTAGTGGGCAGCACAAGCAACATCACAAAGATTTCACACTTCTTGCAAAGGAATTCCTTGCTTTGTATACAGATTCCCTCAGGGCTCCTTCTAGTAAAGTGTTTCCCCGTGGGAGACAGTCTAAACCAAGGTGTCAGAAGCACGGCCTAATCTGCTCAGGCTCTGCTGGAATGGCCTTCGCTGCAGGACTGAGATCAGGGAAGCGTTTCCTGGCCGCTCTGCGCAGTGCAGGCCTCCCTGTTATTCTCCACTTTGGCTTTATCAGGTGTTTAGTTGCTTTATTCGTTTGTCTGGTTTCATCATCTGCTCCTCCAGGAGGGCAGGGACCAAGTTCATCTCACTCACAGTTACATCCATACCTCCTAAAGAGGGAGTCGGCACATAGTAGGTGCTCAGCGAACAGTCATTCAACAATTATTCATTGGGCATCTACTTTGCGCATGGTTCTAGTTTGGGATACATCTGTGAACAACATAGACTCCTGACTTTGGGAATGAATGAACAGAAGAGGGAGGGAGGGGAGAGAAAGAGGAGGCAAGGGAGGGGGAAAGGAGGGAGAGAGGGGGAAGGGAAGGAGGGAGGGAGAGAAAGAGAAATAAAACAATACCTTTGATATTAAAATGTGGGTTAAGGGGAAGTGTGACTGAGTTCGCATGGCCCTGGGGGAAGCCGTGCACAGCGGAGAGCGGGCAGGGTCCGTGCCGGCCGCACGAGCCCGCACACGCGTGCGAGTGTGGTGCGGGCCCTCACCGGCCGCTCGATGAGCTCGATGCAGGGCTGCAGGTCCAGCCCGAAGTCGATGAAGTTCCACTCGATGCCCTCGCGCTGGTACTCCTCCTGCTCCAGGATGAACATGGTGTGGTTGAAGAGCTGCTGCAGCTTCTCGTTGGTGTAGTTGATGCACAGCTGCTCGAAGGAGTTCACCTGAGCCCAGGACAGCAGGAGGCCCAGTGAGCATCTTGGACACAGTCAGAGGACTTGGCCGGGAAGCTCTGCCCGGGAGGGAGCCCCGAGACTGACACCCTTTCCAGAGCCTGTTCTGCCATTTCCGCACCCAGAGAGGGGTTAGGCCCCAAAAGAGGCTGGCCAAATTGACCTGTTCTCCTGTCATGTGGCGTCCGCACACAGTGTCTTAAGGACGCTTACTTCCTCCATCAACACAGTGATTTATAGGAAGAATAACCCCGTGAGGTGTTTTATCACCCCCATTTTGCAGATATGGAAATTGAGGCTCAGAGAGGGAGTAATTCCATAGTAGATAGGTTTTGGAACATCTGTCAATCTCCAGACTTTCCCTTTCAACTGAGAACTTCCCTCCAACCCCTGGGAGGGGGATCCTGGAGCCAAGGTTACGTCACATGAAGTACGGCAGGACCCTGACAACAGTGCTGGGTTCTGAGGTGACCACGCAGCCCCACTCCAGTGAGTGAGAGTCAGAGAGACTCAATTCCAGGATTGCGGTGAGAACTGCTGGAAACCGCTGGGACTGGCTGGGACTGGCTGAGAGGCAGTCTAGACCTGTGGCAGCACCATGAGGCAAGAGCCCACTTGAGGATGGAGCCAATGTCCAAGGTGGGGAACAGTGGAGACAGGGCAATGGCAGGACAGCAGGTCCTGTTGTATCCAGCTGTCCCTCGGGCCCTCTCGGCCTCACGAACCAATACACTCTCAGTTGGATTTCGGTCTCTGCCACCCTCGAGGGTCCAGCCTTAACCAGACAGCCTTCTACCCTATCGCAGCCATCTGCCTGCCTTTCTCCAAAATAATGAATTCTCCAAGGGGCAGCTTCATTGCAGACAGCCAAGACCACGGCTGTCGTGATCCTGCCAAGTTTTACCTCGAAGATCTCAAATCCTGCGATGTCCAGGATCCCCAGGAATGAAGCCCCCTGCCGGTGGGTCTTGTCCAGGGCTTTATTCACGCGGCTGAGTATCCAGCGGAAGAGGCGCTCATAAGTGGCCTTGGCCAGGGCCTCTATGGCAAAGTCCGCCTGCGGGGGAACGAGGGGACATGGTTATTCACAGCAGCCCGGCTGACGGCTCAGATTTTAAACCTCCCCTTGCCTGTAAGTCCTTAAAAAAATAAACCAAAAAAGGAAACTACACTATCTCTGAAACCAGTAGAAAAGTAGCAGTCAGGAATAGGGTGGTCGGACCTAAGGAATGACTGGGGATAAGTAAACGCTTCCTGTGAGAGGGACCTGGGCAGAGTGGAGCCTGTTCCATCCCAGGGACAATTTAGAGGGGTCCGTCCTGCTTCTAAAAAGGGAACACAGTCATCTCCAAAGATAAATCTCTTAAGTCAGACCTTGCGCCTGCAACTGAGAGCAAGATGAGGTCACAAGTGAGGGACTCAGCTGTTCTTGTTCAGTGTTGCATGGTCAAAACCTGACGTGGGACTTTGAATATTCCAGTATCGGGTAGAAGAGGGATAAAGACATGGACGGATGGATAAAAAAGAGGAATGGATGAATGGATCAATGACTACATGGATGGATGGATGGATGGATAGATGGATGGATGGATGGATGGAAGGAAGGAAGGAAGGAAAGAAGGAAGGAAGGAAGGAAGGAAGGAAGGAAGGAAGGAAGGAAGGAAAGGCGAGTGATGGATAGAAGGTTCTGCAGGAATAAATGGCAAGTGCATCATTACCTGTTCCTTTGTCTGAGCTTTCTGTACCACATCCCGCCCGACTTTGATACGTGGAGTCAGGATGGATCTGGTGAAATCCGTCACATTAATTCCCATGAGGTGACAAACTTTCTGAGCAGCTGGATGGAGGAAAGAAGCATCACAAAAGAGAAGACTAGAAAAGAAAGGCACATCCCATGGGATATTTGTGGTCTGCGCATACATTGTTTTTTTTTTTTTTTGGTGTGGGGGGTAGAGATCGAGTATGATGGAAGTGAACACAGCATAGAGTCCTAAAAACTGCTGTCATTAGTGACCTCACCCCCAATGTTGGGAGAGCAAGGGCTGTCAATGTCATCTACACTGTTTTGTTTCATTTTAAAGACAAAGCGGTATTAGAAAATATTCACAAACACCAATTCTGGAAGGTGGACACGTGCGTTCTTGTTGTATCAATATATATGTATTTCTGCATTTAAAAACTTTTTCTCAAAGAAAATCCACCATCGGCTGCTTTCTTAACGTGAAGACTAGTGTTGCATGAGGGTTTGCACGTGAAAGGTGGATGATAAGTAGAGTGGTTTTAGGGTTTTTTTCCTAATTTCTTTGCAGGGGTGCTTTTTGGGTTCCTCTCCTGGGAGTGAGGATTCCTGTAACTTGCCATATTGGGGAGGTGACACATACGAAACAACGGACAGATCTAAGGGAGGGTAAGTTCTAGGGGGCTTGCAAAAGCAACACAACGTATGACCCGGAGTGGGGGTGCGAGACCACAGGTGGACAAACTTGTAACCTAAGTTGTCCTTTAGGCTCAGCCCCCAACAGGCGTGGTGGTAGCCAGGCGATCTTCCATAACACGAAATGCTACTTATGCGCATGCAGGGCTATCAGATGTAGGGAAAAAATACAGGATGCCCAGTGAAACCTGAATACCAGAAAAACAACAAACACCTTTTTAGTATATTTATGTCCCAAATATTGCCTAGGGCACACTTATAATCAGAAGTGTCTGTTGTCTATCTGACACTCGAGTTTAATGGCACATCTTATATTTTTATCTGGCAGCTCTGTTTGCAGAGAAATCGGAGGTCCGTCTTCCCAGCAAGACCACACGTGCCATAAGAAATGGAGCTGTTTCTATATTGCTTCCTGGTGCATCCCAGTGTACAACGTGCTGAAAACTATTTGTTAAGTAAACAAGTGGGGGTGAGTTAGAACTGATGCTCCCTATGGCTGCTGTCTGGTCTAAAACTTTTAGATGGTTTTCCCCCACACTCTGACTCAAGAACTTTCCACTGTAGGATCCTCAGCAGCGAAAAGTTTGAAAAAAGAGAAAAGTCAGTGAAAATAACTTAGTTTAGCTCTTGTTAATGCCCCCTATAACCCCATTCAGAAAAAAAAAAAACAACCAAAGACTCAATGTGGCCCTCCCTCTCGACGCCAAAGTCGTCAGTTACAAGAGGCGGAAAGCACCTGTGTTATCTGGCATGGATGCCTGGTCTGTGTTTCTTTCCTTCTTGAAAACAATGTTGCCAAGCTGCAGGACGGACGACACCACCTTCAGTACGGCTGGGGAGAGGACAGAGGGGCAGGTAAGACACACACGTCAACACCCGGATGCCACAGAGGTCTGGAGTCTAAAAGTCATTAGGGACCCAGAACAGCCTCTATTTCTCCTAACGAGACTCAATTCTGAGCTTTTAAGAGAAAACCACATCACTCCAACTCCCTGCTAATGGGGGAGAAAACTTGGCCAGGAAGAGCAGAATATTTATGGATGACTGCTAAAACCTTGTGCTACAGCGGAATACTATGTGGCAGGGGTTGGCCAACTATAGCCTGTGGATCAAATCCAGCCCACCACTTGACATGATAAATAAAGTTTTATTGAGACACATTGTCAATAAAGTTTTATCGAAACACAGCCACACTCGTGCACTTACATATTGTCTATAGCTGTTTGCATGCTATGGTAGCAGAGTTGAACAGTTGCAACAGACCGTATAGCCTACAAAAGTTAACACATTTACTACCTGGCCCTTTACAGAACACATTTATCAACCCCCACTATGTAGCAAATAGAATGATTTGGTACTAAAAACAACAAAATTTCTGCATCTCACAAACAGGAATGCTTAAAAATAAAAGATGCCAAATATAAAGATGAATATACCATATAAATCCATTTATGGAAAGTTCGAGAACAGGCAAAACTATGCTGTTAGAAGTCAAGTTTATGATTTTCCTTGATTGGGAGAAGCCAGTAGAAGGAACATGTGTGAGGTCTGGGGTTGGGGGAGCTGGTAGTGCTCTCTTACTTGAAATGGGTGCTAGTTGCACAGGTGTGTTCAGTCTGTAAAAATTCTTGGGATTGTATACTTATGACATACACAATTTCCTAAATGTAAATTATATGTCAATAAAAGGTATTTTAAAAATAAAAACAAACCCTGTACTTCCCAATGTGTACTGGCTGGGTGTGCAAGACGCCCATGTTAGGATGAAGAGCGGGAAATTCTTTCCCACCTGCCTAGGTGTCTCCAGACAAAACACTGTGTTCCTAGACCCTTGGAACCTTTCTGACTCCACACTCAGCCCGTGTCACTGTTCAGGTGATTTCTTTGTCTAGAATCCCCATAACACCATCATGAGTTACTGGATACTGGGGGCATTGGCCTATCATCTTTGTATTCCCAAAGCCTCGTCCAAGGTCCAGACACATGTGGAAGGAGGGGAGATGGAGGGAAGATGAATACAGAATGATGGATCAATGGATGGATTGATAAATGGATAAGGGATGGATGGATGAATTAATGTATGGATGGATGGATGGATGGATAAAAAGAAGGAAGATGAATAATGTATGGATGGATGGATGGAGGATTGATTAATACAAATGCCTGGCTTTAGCTCAACTCAGGTGCAAATCACCTAGGATTTCCAAGAAGAAATCAGTGTGTTCTAGGCATAAATCCTAGAGATGTCTTTCTCTGGTTCCTCAAGCCAAGTTAAGGGTGACAGCCCTTCAGAAGAAATCAGTGTGTTCTAGGCATAGATCCTAGAGATGTCTTTCTCTGGTTCCTCAAGCCAAGTTAAGGGTGACGGCCCTTCACAATAGCTGCCCTCATACCTTAGGAACCCTGGCCCAGCTCGGCAAAGGAAAGGCCCGGCTGCTGGCTGACCACCCACCACCTTCCAACTCACAACTGCAGAAACCTTTCCCTTCAAAATGAACACAGCTGCTGTGGACAGGATGCTGCTAAGGCAGTTTCTTTTTAACAATACTATCTGTGGAAGGGGCTTTGTAATTTGTCCAGTGCCACGACACTCGTGGTTTTTAAACTGCACGTCTAAACGAGGGGTTGCTGAAATGCCTGCAGAGCACAGGGATGCAGTGTAACTCGGAGTTTCTCGGCCTTGGCACTTCTACGACTTAGGGCCAGATGATTCCTTGCCGGGGTGGGCTGCCCTGTGCACCGCGGCAGGATGTTTCACAGCATCCCTGGTCTCTAACCACTAGATGTCAGTGGTGTTCTCCCTTCCCGAGTTGCGAGAACCAAAATATCTTGAGATATTGCTAGAGTTCCCCTGGGGAGCCAACTCCCCTCGCCCCGCTGCAGACTGACGGGGACTCCGGCGGGGGGCGGAGAGAGGCGGTTGTAATCCCACCTGAAGGGACACAGCTGCTACTCCAAGCATGGCCATGGGGGAGGCAAGCCCAGTGCCGCCAGACTTCTGATCTTACCAAAGATCATGGACATTCAGATTCTTATTGTAATTAAATAAGGCATATAAAGCACTTAGCATATTGCTTTGTCACCTGATGTCTTCACTTTAAATATAAGCATTTCCATATAAGTCAATGTTTTTTTTAAAAACAATGTAAATGGCCCCATCGTTTTCTTTAATAAGGTCAAACAATAATTTAATAAATCCTTTATTGATCATTTTAGTTTGTTCCAGTTTTCTTTTCTTTAAATAAAACTGGACATCCTGGTACATTTAAAAAAAAAGGGGGAGGTTTAGCAAATGCCTGACACACAGCAGGTACTTAATCATTAACTGTATCTTTTTAAGCAAAGATTAGAAGCAAAACTGACTCGTGTCACAAATAAAATAAATTATTCTTGGAGAGCCGATGTCATTCAGGAAGGGATGCTGTTAGCACTGGATTCTGATGTGGGACCCTGGCCAAAATCCACAAACACTGTCCATTTGTCATCTGCCCCACGAAGCCTTCTTTTTGTGGACCCCGAGTTATCTCAGGAGGAGCTACCCCTCCCTATAGCTGCATTTCAGGAAACTTGGTGCTATTTTGGGGCTCCAAAGGGGCGTGGGAAGGAAAGGAAATTTTCCACAATCTTGCTTTGGTGTTCCCAGAAGAGATTAACCTTGAACATTGGGGCATGTCTAATCAGAAAGAAAAGAGTTTCTGAAGCACGGCGTGGAGACCAAGGGTATCTCTTTGAGCTGTCCTGCTCTCAGGACCAAATGTGTTCCTTGTCATTCGTTGATGAGATTAATCAATCTTGGTCTATCACCAGAACTAGAAGGGCTCCAGGAGACTTGCTGCCTCGATTCCTCCCTCTTCCCTATCCTACGCCCACATGCTCCTGAGGACAACTACTTTCCTACCTCCATCTCCAGAGCTTTCCACAACCCCAGCTATAATGAGTAGCTCAGGAATATGCACATCAACCCAGGCCAACCAGGAAGAGTCAGTGAGACTTCATTCAGGTATTCAAGCAGGAATGCACTCTGCTCTCTTCTGCTGGACATAAACCCGAAGGATATAAGGGCTGGAGCCACAGCAGCCCTCCTACTGTCAAGAAACTACAGCCTACCTAAGACAGTGTTGAGAGACCAGGTTCTAGAGACATCCTTTGAGCCCCTAGACTCACTATACCTGAAACCAGTATCCCCGAAAATAATTCAGTTCTATGAGTGAATCATTTTCCGTTTTGCTTAAGCCAATTTGGGTCACTGGTAATTAAAAGAGTCCTAGCTTATGTAGTCAGTTTTCTAAAATACCAATAAACCACCTAAAGTAATATTCATTTTCCTTTTTTTTTTTTGAGGGGGTAGGGATTTCAGAAAGCAGAAATCTGTCCTGACCAGAGAAGCATCTCCAGCTGGTTCCAGTGGAGCCAAAAGCATGAATCCAGGGGTCCTTGCCAGCCCCCAGACGCAAGGCGTGAAGACTTACACAGCTGCTCCTCCTCACTGAAGCCCATAATCCCCATGGCCTCCAAGGTCTCCTGGAACATCTCGTCGTCCTGGGCAGCCGGGATGGGCACAAAGCCATTGGACAGGAACGTGTAGTTGTTGAAGCCCTCCAAAAGCAAGTCATCTGGAGGGAGAGGGAGAGGGAGCGTGGTCAGGAAAGGTGCATTGCTACTCAAACACCGCACCGGAAGCTGGTAAAGGGCCTGGGCCATCCTGGCTTCTTTCCCTTTCCCCAGACTTGGATGATTTAAAACCTTCCTTCTGCATCCTCACGTTGGTGGCCTCACAGCCATCATTGGGCCTTGGACAGTGGTGCAAGTCCCAGGGGACACTGTCCCAGGGGACCTGGCAGCTGAAATCCAGCCTTGACCCCACTGGTTAAGCCATGACCCCTGACATGGAGGAAGGGACACCTGTATCTCAACTGCCCAAAGGAACTCTGCCTTCAGGAACAAAGCTGTCTGAAAAGTTAGATCAATCGTTATCCATTTATTAAATTATAGAAAATAAAATCAAACGTGCATGTGAATTTTAAAAATCAATTACTAACAGAAGATTTATAATAAAAACCGCATTCCCTGTCCCATCCCTTCTCCAATTCCTACCTTACCCCACAATAACTGTTTTTATCTCTTTTAGCTGTTTCTCCTGATAGTTACCACTATTTCTTTATATAATAAGCTTACTAATATTATGTTTTTAAATCATATATAATAGGCTATTTCTGAATATGTCTAACTTAGATATCATCTACTGACTTCCCCCTATGGTGGTTAAAGACTGAGCTCTTTTACAGCATCCTCCCTCTCCTCCAAATATTTGTGGTTGTTTTTATAAATAAAGTTTTATTGGAACACAGCCACTCCCATTTCCTTGTCTACTGAATATGGCTGCTTTCACGCTACAGTGGCAGAGTTGAGTAGCTGCCACAGAAACTATATGGTCCCTGAAGCTTGAAATATTTACTACCTGGTCCTTTAGCAAAAACATCTGCCAACTCCTTGTTTACATTATTACATCTATTAAACGTTGTTCTCTGTAAGGTCATTTTCTGTGGTTACATACTTTTGTTGGTATTCAGCCCTCTTTTCTCCCCGCCAATTTATAATTGCTTCTCTTTTTCTTGTACCATTTGCGTTTATGCCATCTTCCAGACTGATCTTTAATTAGGCCGGATTTGATTATACTTTTGGAGGGACGTCAGTG
This sequence comes from Pteropus medius, assembly GCF_902729225.1. Lineage (NCBI taxonomy): Eukaryota > Metazoa > Chordata > Mammalia > Chiroptera > Pteropodidae > Pteropus > Pteropus medius. The sequence continues at coordinate 14,149,679 of NW_024349798.1, forward strand.
AGATACTTTTATTTTAAAACAAAAGTCTTTTATGGGTCAAGTCACTTGGAAGCGACTTGATAACCTCGAGGTTAAACTGACCCAAGACATCAGTTAACTTAAGGCCTGGGATTAACTGAAATGCCTGATTAAAGTCACAAGGATTTGGGTCTTAGCCAAGAATTCATTATCTGGACAGCGGATAAATTTTAAAATATTTGATTCTCTCTAAGAGCCTAGCCTCTTCCCAGATCAACCATCAAGAATACAGATGGTCTCTAGGAATTTTAGTTGTTAGCGATTTCTGGAAAACTCGGGGCAGGCACAGAACTGGAACCCAAGTGACCAAATGGCCGAACTATTGACTTTGGTGCTAAACAGGACGGGAAGGGATATAAACACGTCTCCCTCGGCCACCTCAAGTGTCCATACTGTCCCTCCTAACTTACCCATCTGCTAGGGTGTAACATCCACTCAGCATCCCAGCTGTTAACCAGCCAACCATCAGATGAAATCATGAAGGCTGCCTCCCTCTAGTGGTAGCACACTGAAGTTCACCTCATTCTTAAAAAACAACTCACCTTGGACCACAAAACTGAGAGGAAGCGGTTCGTAAGGCTGTCCTAAAGTTTTAAACTTCAAGCTTATTACTAGAATGGAGACCGTGGTCATATATTCACTGGTACATTCCCTTTCTCAGCTAGGTGATTTACATGTTCTAAGAATTAGATTTCTAGAACTACATTTGTAGAACGTATCATTTCCTAACGGTATATTGTTTTCACATGAACAAATGTTTTCCCTACAACGGAGGTCAGCAAACTAAGGCACACGGCCTATTTTTGTAAATAAAACTGTACTGTTTGTAATACAGCTATGCCCATTGGCTTGTGTATTGCCTATGCCTGCTTTTTGCGTTACGCACAATGGCAGAGCCGAGTAGTGACAGAAATATGTGGCCTGCAAAAGCCTAAAAGATTTCCTATCTAGCCCTTTACAGAAAGTTTGTTGACCCCTGCCACACAAAGGTCACTTCAAAGTCACTCTTAAACAAAGATAATGAAAAGTGCTTAGTTCCACTTGCCCTGCAAACTCCGTATAAAACAGTATCTTATACACTTGCAAGTTTTATAAAGTGGCAAATACAGCAATTGTCTTTTTCCCTTCCTGGAAGACACCAACTATGTCTGACTGAACTGACGCCTTCCAATCTAATTGGACCTGATTCGTTAATTATCTAATGCCTAATGGGACTCGACGTCACATCGTAGGTGCTCAGTAAATGAGAAGGACTGAACAAAAGCACACTCAGCCACTGAAAGGAGATGAGGAATAACGCATCTGCCACCCAGAGATATCATTCTTTCCCTGAGAATCTCAGACTCTGTTTTAATGGCTAGTCGACTAACCTTGGATGATGATGAAAGGGAGAGCTGAAACCTCCCAACACTCACCCTTGCTAGTCACTTACTTTTCATCTTATCCTTGGCTCCGGCAATCAGATAGTAAAAGATGTGGAACGTCCTCTCGTCCCTGGCTTGGCGAATCGCCCGTGACTTTTCTAGCAGATCTGGTTTGGGAGGAGTTAAGAATTCTGCGGATACCATGGGTGTTCCCCTTGTAGAAATTCGACCTTTCTCCCCAATCCCAGTCACGCCAGCTGCTGGAGGGGACATCGCCAGGAGCTGGGAGAGGCTTTCTGGAGAGTTCTAAGAAGACTTAGAGATGGGGCCGAGTCAAGCCGTTAGATACTATAAAGAATTACCCTCTCTATGATGTAGTAATCCCTGTGCTAAGTGTTTGACACGCATGGTCTCACTTAAGCCTCACAAACTATCCCAGGAAGTGAGTGCGAATATTATTTACAATTTCAATATAGGGAAACTGAGGCTGGGGTGGGGGTGGGGAAATCACTTTCCAAGAGCACACAGTTAGGAAGGGGCAAAGCCAAGTGGCTGTGGTGGCCAAAACACCCCAGCCAAGGGGCTGAGCTTCACAGAGCTGGGTGCCAGCCATGGCTGGCAGAGTGACCTTGACCCAGCCGACTAGCCTTGGGAGAGAGACTGTAAACAGGCCCTGCTCATTAATCTAAGGAGAGTTGTTCTGCCAGGGGCGGGGGCGTGGAGACCATGGTAGGGGACGGCACATGGGTGGCTGGGCTGTTGTACCAGGTGGAATGATGAGATTATAAATTAGCCTCTCGTGGGCTCTAAACAAAAGGTTAACTGACAGTTAAGCATCAAAGCCACGTATAGGAGGCTCACTTTGGGCCAAGGACCAAGGCAGGGGCCATGCACATCATTTCTTAAATGCACACTGAAGTCTGGCTCCTCACGTAGGTGCCATTATCATTCCCACTTTACAGGCGGCAAAACTGAGGCTCGGAAAGGGTAAGCGAGTTGCTAGCACGGCAGAGCCGAGACCTGGACTCAGACCTGTGCCACTCCGAGGTCCGCCCTCTCATTCAGGGCACCGAAACGCCACTGCAGCGCTCCCCTGGGTCCTGCCAAGCCAAGCAAATGCTCCGCAGGCAGCTGCGAAAGCACAGTGCCCCTGAGCCTCACAGAGGCGCCTGTGACACTTCTATGCTGACCGGTCACGGAACCCTAGACTTGGTTCCCGAGCCCATAAATTTCTCACTCAGCTCCGCTTCGCCATCCAGATGCTCAGGAGATGCTCTACGTGTCCTTGGCAGCATGGCCACTCCTGTGGGAAAGTTCTCTTTACACCGATTTCCTATCTGCGGGCTGGAGCTAGTTACAGACCAGCCACCCAAGGAGGACAAGGGGTCCTGGGTTTGGCTGTCTCGATAAGGGTGGAGTAACGATCACACCACAGCCAGGACTCAGCCAGCTCCTACTCTGTCCCTGGCATGGTTCTAAGTGAAATAATTATGGGAATTAATTCACTTTATTCTCCCAATACCTCTGTGAGGCAGGCATTATTATCATCTCCATTTCACTGATGAGGCACAGAGAGGTTAAGTAAGTGGCCCAAAGCCTCTCAGGGAGAGGGCAACCCAGGATCAAACACAGGCTTTTTGAGGTTCAAACACGGAACCACCACAGTGCAACGCCTGCTGTTAAGGGGGATGACTCAGGGAAGGTTTGTTTGGGAAGGCCAAGAGCCTGGGGGAGAGGGGCAGTTCCTGGGCCTTTCTTGGGCCCCCTCGGGCTCCAGGCAGGAGGTTGGCTATGGGGGAGTCATGCGGCCCAGGCTCAGCAAAGGATACACGTCTCGATGTTGGCTCCCACGATGTAACCGGTGACATCAAAATTGATGCGGATGAACTTGCCCTGCCAAGAGGAAAACACAGGTCATGGTCGGTTCCCAAGCCTCAGCCCTTCACTCCCTTCCTGCAGGCAAGAGGACAGGGAGATGTCAGGGAGCATTCAGGGCGAAACACCCACACACTCGGAGTCTCACAGGCCAGCCTGTCAGAAGGGACCGCATCTGCCAAGCTGGAGCAGGGAGGCTATGTAGGCAGGTCCCGGCCATGCCCTGGGCCTTGGGGCTCATCAGATCTCTCATTAGAGAGGATATGCCCAATTGGCCAGCCCTCCACCTCGGCTGAACCACAGAACCAAGGGCTGCCAGGTCCTGCCTCTGGCAGCACTGGCCCTTTTCCTCCTGTCAACAGATGACAAAGGACGGCAGCCTTCCCCTCCCCCCGCCCACGATGAGGTGCATGCTGGGAGGAGTTCACCTGTGTTGACACAACCCCCAAGGCTTGCTCAGGCCTTGACACAACTCTCACACCTTCCCCATCAGGAAGTCAGACAGTAGGATGACCACAGGCATTGCAACGGAGAACCTGCTGGCCCTGGGGGCCATCCCTCACTCTCCCTCCCGGAAGGCATGGGCACCGGTGAGCAGAGGACATTTTTAGGGGTTAACTTTGAATGTGCTCTCATTTGTGACATGCGAGAAACTTTGCAGGGGGTTGGGACACGCAAGGGCAGTGCTTCTCGGCATAGGTAGCACATCCTCCGGGAGGATTTTGGAAATTTGGGCAAGTGGCTGATTGGGGTGTCACATGATGGCAGAGGTCGCTCCTCTTGGTGGACAGGGGCCCAAGATGCTAGGCGTCCTGCAATGGCCAAGAGAGTACCAGACACCAAGCAGTGTCCACATCCCCTGTGACTTTCCAATGTCCCATCTGACGCTCACGGAAGTGAAGAACCTGCCAGTGATTAGCTCTGTAACCTTGTTTTAGGTAAAAACACACAAAATGTTATTCTAACATAAGAATGCCACAACTGTGTAACTCCAGAGCAAACTGTCCTTTGGTTCAGAGCTTTCCCAAGAGCATGACATCATCTTGGAAAATCCCATCCTATGGCATCAGTCCCCAGACAACCGCCCTGCGTTAGTTTGTATTTGCAGCTGTCACGGTCCCAGTGATTCTGGATGTAAACATAAGTGTCTATTTCATTGTGTCCTCTTATGTGGTCTGGCCTGAGTACTCATCTGCTAGAATGCACATTTTAGTTATGAATGGTTTTATATCTCCTTCATTTTACAGTTAGGGTATCATGCTGATTTGTCTTCATCTGATGCGTGTGGTTAAGTGATGTTATCTATGATTCTAATTTCGGGAAAAGAAAGGGGACATTGCATAATTACATTATAAAAAGGGGTCTTAGGGTGACAGGGCCATGGACCACCATGTGACATGGGGATACTGAGCAGAGCAGCTCTAAGGGGCAGAGCAAGGTTTTCACAAAGAGTGTTTGTTCCACAGGGTCCTATCCGGTAAGCGACGGCTCGGAGGGGCCCCCACAAATCAGCAGAGATCCCCTCGTTACCGGAACGCAGACCAGGCTTTCCTCAGGACTCCCTCTCAGACATCTTTCTGACTCTCCTCGCAGGGCCACAAAGTAATTTCTGTCCAGGTGCCATGGACCACCCACTTTCAAGGTTCTCCTGCCCCATGAGGCTCCAGTGAGAAAGGGGGGGGCCCTTGGAGCCTGGCAAAGCATGCGTGCGGAGGTGGCATCTCCTGCCTCGCTGGCTGTCAGCTCCCCAATCAAACCACAAGCTTCACGAAGGCTGGAACCACATCTGAATTGCTCCCCGTAATCCTGTGAGCCCAGTTCAGTGTCTGGTGGACAGGAGGTGCTTCATAAAAATTAACTGAGAAAATGGGGGGAAAAATAAGACAGCAGTGTGCGTAAAAATGCCTGCCAGAATGGTTATACGCAGTAGGTGCTTCATAAATATTTGCTGAAGGATATATGTGCCTGGTACACGGTAGGTACTCAATTCTCGTTTTGCTGAATAAATGAGTGAGTATTGGATATCAGTGTCTGGCACCTACTAGGTGCTCAGAAATAGTCACTGAATCAATTATGAATGTCAAATGCCTAACAGGGTGCCTAGTACACAGCCGATTCTTCTCAATGACTATTTGTTGAATGACTAATGAATGAAGGAAGGAAGGAATGAGGGGCAGGAGCCCTTGCAAGGTTGTAAGGCCAAGACAGGACAGAAAACACAGAACGAATGTGATGTACACCCCTATCCCTTCCAGCTCAGACTCCCCCTGCAAACGCGCCCTCTGCTCTCAGGCAGGAAATGACACCGTGGGAGGGACCTGAGCCTTGTCCAGAAAATCCACATGGCTTTGCTACTTACGAATCGTGAGGAGTTGTCGTTCTTGACAGTTTTGGCGTTGCCAAAAGCCTCCAGAATCGGGTTTGCTTGTAGAAGCTGCTTTTCCAGCTCGCCCTAAAATTCATTCGCATCTAGTTATTGGGGAAAGAGACCCAGCTCCTGACAACTCTGCCCTAGACCGAGGCGGTCCCAAAACTCAACTCCCGGGTCCCCTCCATCCTATCTCCTGCCCCTCAGAGACCCCAACGTTAACATCCAGGTTTACTTGAGGATTTTGGAAGGGAAGCAACCGGCTGAGCTCTCTGGAAACTAGGACCTCTGTTTCCCAGGAAGGCCGCTTCTCCCTAGACAGGGCCTGCTCGTTTATGCAGCATCACTGCCACTCGGACCTTCCGCACAGCGCAACACCGGGGACATCACCTACATCGCAGTGAATGGCGCTCCAGGGAGTGGAGCCGTGTGCAACCTGCCCTACTGTGCACGGCAGGCCTGTCGCTGCTCATGTGCAACAAGCAGCCATCCTCAAGCTAAACCACTACGATCTTTCTCCTGATGGTTTTTAGCTGCAATTTTTCTTCTCTCAGGACTAGTTTTCTGAAGCCTGTTATGGAAGACAAGTAGGGAAAGTGCAAAACCTACCAGGAATACTTTTAACCAACTGCAGAACAAAGCTTCGAAGCAGGCTGCCTGAGCTCCATTCATCAGGTTAAATGCAGCCGAGACCGTACACAGCCCACTGGCCCCCTCTGAGGGAGCCTCTGTGCACAAACGCGGTCATGTGATTAATCGTGGCAGGAAAGGGCCAACGAGGTAAGTCATGCCGGGAAAGCAACGAGCTGCTCTTTGCCTCGCACCAGAAACCATGGCGGCTGCAGACCGGCCGGCCTCCCTGTCCAAGCTCTTGCTCCGGGCCTCCCTGGGAAGTGGTGGATTCTGAGGGTTTCCTCCTCGATCTCCATGCTGAAGTCCCTGTCCTTTTCAGGGCAGCAGGGCTGGGCTTAAAAGAACTTGGGGAAGGTTCTACGGTGGGGGGGAAAGGAAACACATAGCTTTCTTCCTGCCCCTCTGTACAGCAGGAGGGCACCGAGCAGCTACCTGCCCCTAAAGGGACAAAACAGGAAGCTGCTATTTAATTTTGTATTTATTTATTCACATGCCCTCCTCCTTTGCAGCTTCCAAAGAAGATGAGACCAAAGTGTCACCTCCAGGAAAATCCAGCTGCAACTGGAATCCCCTGTGACTGGGGCTCATGGACACTTCGAGGAGAGCGGTGGGCTCTCCTTGGCTAGAGGGAAGTCTGGAGAGATCATCTCTCACCACGAACGTGGGTCCCAATGTCCCCTGAAAAAGCTTCCTTTGCTAGAGTGGGAATTCTGGCTGGCGGGCCCAAAAGGTCCTTCTTGGGAGAGCTTTCTACATGGGGAGCTGGTCCAAACGGCTCATTTTATGGGTGATGAGATTGTGACCCAGAGAAATTAAGTCACTTAGGCGAGGTCACACAGAAGCAGATCTCAACTAGAATCCCCATTCTCCTTCTGATCCGCCCATGACACTGCCACCCATGACAGGGCCTAACTGAGATGGACTGATCCTAGTACATGCTAGGGCCCCGAAGGTCTCTTCCAGGCTGGAACCCATCTGCCAGCCCCACAAGCTCTGCGTTAGAGTTTACACAGGCAAAGGTCCGAGCAGGGCCCGGGTGTGTGTCGCATAGCCGGGGCCTTACCGTGCCACCAAAGCTAGTGCATCGCAAACCCCAAGACTCCTGTCTCTGGAGCCTTAGGTCAAGCAACCAGCATGCAGAGAGAGACACGCACTGCACACACATGCATGAAGACACACCGGTGCGCGGGGGGCAGGGTTCAGGGGAGAAAGACAGGGATGACAGCAGGGAAGAGGGAGGGGGGCATGCCACGGCAGTGCCATTAACTGACTGTCAATCAAGCCAGGGAAGCTCTAGGGTTGGACAGTCCTAAAACACTCAACCTGATGGGACAGACGTCTCTAGGACGCGTTGGTGGGGAGGTGAAGAGACTCATTTTGAGCTGGGAAAATTCACTCCAGGCTGGAGGATGACCTTGGGGACTCCAATGGGAGTCTGGCAGGTGGTAAACGCACCCCCACACCCCGTGCTGACACCGGACACCCACAGGGACAGCATTTCGGTTCATTTGTAGGTTCGGGTTGTGAAACTCGGGATCGTAGCCCATTCTACCATTAGCTATGGGGCTCAGGGGGTGCGACAGGACCATGCAGATCTAAATCCACTCCGTGCGCCCGTACACACCAGGAAAACACTCTCAGTTACTCACGTAGGCAAGAGATGGGCCTTGCTGCGGTTGAACAATACAGTATAAAACAGACGTCAGTGTTATTTCAATCACACACATGTCAGGGTCCGGAGAACACATGATTTCAGCCCCCCCGAGGCAGCCAGCATTCCCCAGGATAACGAGGACAGCAGCGGCTTCGCTTAGATTCTGTTTCTTTCTGTTTCGCTCACTCCTACTTCCAATTTCTTAGAGACCCAGACATTTCAAAGGTGTCCGTGGCTGCGGGACGTGGTGGGAAAGTTCAGACCCTATCAGGTGAGCACCTGTCTGAACTGTGTTTACTACAGGTGCGGGGGGAAAAGCGTCTGGTACGTAGTAGGCACTAGACAAAGATCAGTCATTACCGTTTCTTATTTTTACTGTTCTCAGGAGAGGAACAACAGTGGGAAGCAGAGGTTAACTGGCACGCCAGCCCTGGGGCTCTCTCTTCCTGCACACCGTGCCAGAGACAGGTTAGAAACGCAGGACCCTGGGTTTTCTGCATTCGTTTGAGGGAGGAAGCTTCCCACAGCTGAAGCTGGTGCCCACCCCAGGTCTCTGAGGACATCCAGACAAGCTGGTCTCTGTGGCTGCTCCAGAGTCACCTCTGAGTGCCAGAAGCAAGATGTGGAATGGCAGGAACCGGTGACACCCAACCTATCTTCAGGCCGCCATTCTGCCACCTCCCCAGCCCCAGCCCTGCAGACAGAGGCACCAGCAAGTCCTTCAAGCAGCCCCACTGTTTGTCCCCTCCTCTGGGACAGATGAGGCGGGGCTAAGATGGAGGATAGACCCAAGAAGGGATCATTCTAGAAGCCTGCTTTTCCTTTCCTTCCAAGCCCTCAATCAAAACGTGTCATGGCGGGGTGCCCTGTATGATTATTTGATGACTCTCTCTCTTTCCCACGTGTCTGGAAACTGGGTGGCTGGAATGACAGCATCTCTGGGACTCACTATTGGACTTCATCCTAGCAGTGCCTGGCACGCAGCAGATGCTCGGTCAAAGGTAGCAGCCTGAAGCCTACATACTGAGTGACACCAATATTCTCATCCCCTGGGGCCCCGGTCGGAGGGACACATGCAGAAATGACGACGTACCACACTCTAGGGAGTTCACAGAGATTCATTTACAGCAATAGTCCTCAATCAGGGTGACCGCACCCCCCAGAGAACTCCTGGCCATGTCCAGAGACATGTTTAGTTGTCAGAACTGGGAGGAAGGGTGCTACCAGCAACTAGTCGGGGGAGGCCAGGGGTGTTGCTAAACACTCTACAGTGCACAGGATGGCCCCGCAGCAGAGAATCATCCGGGCCAGATGGCAACGGTGCCACTATTAAGAAGCCCTAATGTAGAGTGAGAACCCTCAGTGTGATGGGGGGACCCATCCCATTTCATGAAACAGGACCCCTCAGACAAGGATCCCGGCCGAGGCGAGGAATGGTCCAGACCCACACAGGTCCCCAAGGTGGAAAAAGACCCCTGTGTGTGTTGCCGTGGGGAGGGGACAGTTGACCCGAGCCCACATTCTTACAAGGCTGAGTCCTGGCCCCCACCGCGGTCAGGCCACAAGCCCAGAGACTTGCCCGCCAAGGCACGGCCCCTGACCAGGCCCTGCCACTCACCGTGATGCTCGTGTCCTTCTTGCCCTTGTGGGAGGAGGCCACCACGGCCAGGTACTGGATGACTTTCTTAGTGTTCTCCGTTTTCCCGGCTCCAGACTCGCCTCTGCAAGACACGGGGACAGTGACCCACCAGCAATCACTCTGCACAGTGTTCTGTGGTTCCTTTTGCCAGATGGGGAAACTGAGGGGAGGTGGCTTGCCCAAGGTCACACCCCGGGTAGAGGACAGGCGGGACCTCCAACCCTAGTCCAGCATTGCGATGTGCCCCTCCTGAGAGGAGGTGAGAAAGGATTCGGATGAAAAGAGTGAGAGAGAAACACCTGAGTTTCCCTGCCTAGGTCCAAACTTAGGTTTACTTGGATTTTTCTTTTAAGTAGCCTGTAGTTTAGAGCAGTTTTAGGTTCACAGAACAACTGAGTGGAAAGTACACAGAGTTCCACATACCCCTGCATCCCGCTCATGCACAGCCTCCAATTATCAACATTCCCCTCCGCCCCCAGAGGGGTATGTTTGTCACAATCAGTGAACCTACACTGACACGCACACCGTTATTCCTCAAAGTCTGTAGTTGCCATCGGGGTTCACTCTTGCTGGGTTTGAACAAATATATAATGACAAGTATCCACTGTTATATCATTCAGAATGGTTTTACTGCAAATTATCTACTTTTAAAGGTATCAATCAGTAGCTCTGTTAGGGATGGAAAAATTAGGCAAGAGGCAGCTTTCCAGAAAGAACATAAGTATCTCCCTTTACCTTCTGGAGAGCTGCACTCTGATTGTCAGGTGGCTAATGATCTCAGTTGAGTAGCAAAGGATAAACCTGGTTGAAGTAATTTATGCTATAGTGTAAATGACTGATAGGTTTAGATCAGCAGGGCAATGTCTGTCTTATCAAAACAGTACTCCTAGAATACAAGGGTCTATTTTTCACCGAGATGACCTTCTTGAGCCCACTGTCTCTCTTGGCCACCAGAGATTGTCGTCGTGGGACTGTTTCATGCAAGAATTCCAGGCCTTGACCCCGACTCCCACCATTCCCAATGAGAGGGAAGGACAGGGCCTCAGCCTAAACTCCCCTTCCTTCTCGTCATCTTCCCTCATTTTCTTTTTTTGTTTTTGGTGTTTCCTTTCTTTGCTAGGCTCTCTCATTTTCTGAGCTCACTGAATATTCTGAAATGCAAGCGATAATTTTTTTTTAAGCCTGGAAAAGAATTTGTCCACCCCGAGGTCGGCTCTAGGTTCTCCATGCTGAATCGGTGCTGGTGTGGTCCCTGCTCTTCTTCCTAATTAGGAAATAAAGAAATTAATTTGCTCTGCCAAGGGCCCATTAACAACTTTGCTCGTGGTTTGAAAAGAGAGAAAGAAAAAAAGAAAGAAAGAAAGAAACATGTGCCTTTAATTGCTGGACCCAATTCTAAAGGCCCCATATTCCAGGAACAAGTGTCTGATCGCTAAGAACAAAGAAATGTCTCACACCGGGGTCAGCACTGTCCTCTCTCTTCCCATTGGACTTTATGCCCAATGGCCACATTATTCCACGTGGCCTTGGAGGCACTTTGTAAAATGGGAACCATGGAGACATAATCTCCATTTTCTTAAGGGGTAAAACTAAGTTCAAACCAAAAAATAATTTTTTTAAAAAAAATTTTAAGGAGAGAATAGAACTTCGCAGGGGTGAGGATTAGAGGCCATATGCTAGTTATTTCACACGCGTTTTCTCCTTTACCTCCCTCTCCCCAATCCTGACGGGAGGGCATGTAACTTCCATGTTATTACAGAAGAGGAACGCTCACCCAGAGTGGGTAAGCAACTTGCCTGAGGTCACACAGCAAGGCCAGGGCACGGTCAGAGTGGAAAATCAGGTCTCTGATTGTAACGTGATCAGGACTCTCCTACATTTTAACGAGTTGTTCCATGACACACAGGCCCCATCCTCTAAGAACTTGCTTTCGAGGGCCAGAGAAAGGGAAGGGGGAAAGGAATCGATATTTGTTGAAAGACTCCTATGCGCTAGATCACGACATGCTGGACCACGGCTGCCCACCCCCGCTTTCCCGCCTGATCTCCTCATTTTCCACCTTTGCCTCCAGCCTCTCCCATGCCCTCCCTTCTACAACAAAGACACCAGCATGGCCATGACAGGGGCCCTGGCCTTCCACCTTGCAGGAGAGGAGAAGTGGGGTATGAACTCTGGGAATCTGCTTCTCTTGATGTGGGCTGCTTGGCTCAACAGTCTCCAAGTTCTATTAATAAAAATAAATCATCCTGGGAGGTCTGCCAAAGAAAACATCCCAGGCTCCAGGCTCATGGGCGTCTGAAGATTGATGTGCTCAGGGCTGCTTCAGAAATATTAATCTTTGCTCTTCTGACCTCTGAACTCTGAGGGTGAAGATGCCTTGCTGGTGTGAGCACCCTACAAACCTCCATCCTGTTTCTTAGGGGACTTGGTTCCCAGCTCCCTCTTCCTGCGGGAGGACCTGGACTCATGACCACATATGGCCTCCTGGCCTTGTAATTAACCATCCCTCTGCCCCAAGTCCTTCGAATGAGTCCAGCCCCAGTGCTGGAAGATGCTACCCCATGGCTGCTCGACCCCTCAGCCCCAACAGAGTCCGCCTCATGGGTGCGTGACTTGTGCAGTCCCACAGGGGTCACCCTGAGGAGGGCCCTGTGCTTGAGTTAATGCTCTTGTTGCCAACTACAAATTCTTAAATTTTGGACAAAGGGCTCTGCATCTTCATTTTACTTAACTTCATGAATCAGGTAGCTGGTCCTGGCTCCCAGGGTTGATCTTCATTTCCAATTTCAGCCTGTGGTCTGTCCTTGGTAGCAAAGCCAAACTGGCTCTGAATGTCAGAGCTGTTGAGTCCCTGGTCCTCACTGAGTCCCACCCTGCAGGTGGCAAGGTCTGGCGTTTGCGCTGTCTAACTCCTACACGCACTGCAAAGCCTCTGTTGAGCACTGCCTCTATTCTGAACGCCGCCTCCAGCTCCTCCAGGAAGAAGTGACACCTCCTGCTCCTGCAGCATCGCTGGGCCGACTAGCATGACGGCTTTGGGACCTGACTGCCTGAGTTCAAATCCCTGCTCCGCCAGTTACTTGTGTGACCCCGGGCAAGTCATTAACTTCCATGCCTCAGTTTCCTTATCTATAAGATGCATATAGTAAAAGCACTTATGTGACTGTTGTAAGGATTAAATGAGTGAATATGTATATAACATTTAGAATAAAGCCAAGTACACAAAAATGCTTGCTACTATTACTTTTATAACATTTTTTCTTAATGCTTATATATTCTGCTTATATCATTATCTTCAATATTCACACCACCATTAAAATATAAATCATATATTTCCATGGTTTAAGCCAGGAGTCAGCCAAACCATTTCTGTAAAGGGCCAGGTAGTAAATATAGGCCTTGTGGGTCATACATCTGTCCCAAATACTCAGCTCTGTAGCATGAAAGCAAATGTGTAAACAAATGGGCATGGTTATAAAGTCCCAATAAAACTTCATTTTCAAAAAAAAAAGAGACAGGGGCTACGTGTGGCCCACTGGCCAGTTTGCTGACCCCTGACTGCGGTCTTCCAGTGCTTTCCTGTCCATTTAAGATTAAAGTTCAAACTCCTCCCCAGGACCTAGAAGACCCTGCCCTTTCTGCCCGCTGCTTTCTGACTTCAGGTCCCCACCGCCCTCCTCTTTTAATCCAGCCCCTCGCACACCCTCCTCGAACACGCTGCTCTCTCTCACCCTGGGCCCCTCCACGTACTAGCCCCTCATCCAGAGCCTCTGATTCGTTCACGCTGGATGAACTACATGCCGGACCAAATAAAAGGCATGTCAAAAAATTATATTCCTTCGATTTTCAATTTCTTGACTGCATAATCACCTGCAGCGAACTGGCTGATCTTGACCACTGATTAATTCTAAAAGCTTATACCCTGCTATCAACTCGTAGATCCTCAGCCACTTTGGCTGATTCTAGCAATGGCCAAAATAAAATTTAATAGCAAGAGCTAAGCTGTTGGTGGTTCGGGGGTGACTGGATGCACTTTCAGATAAAAGTTGGTTAGTTTGGGCATTTCCCTTATCAGAATGCCCGATGCCTACTCATTGAGCATTGGCTATGTGCAGGGCAGCATGCCAGGGGATGGGGAGACAGTCCCCATCCGCGATGAGCACCTACGACGAGCTTACATTCCAAGAGAGGGAGACAGACAATACCCAAGGAAATAAATAAATAATCCAGATCATTTGAGGCGGTGTTATTGCTACATCAGGGTGATGGGATTGGAAGGGCTGAGATGAGGGGGCAGCTGTCGATGGCAGCACTTACGAGTGAAAGGGACCCAAATGCTCCTACTGCCCATCACTTCACTTCCTCAGCCAGGAAAGTTGGCTAATAATCTGAGGTCCCTGGTCCCAGCGTGGGCTCACTCCCAGGAGCCAAGACCAGGGGCCCTTTCATCAACCCCTGCAGCAATGAGGTAACCTCAGAAGTCCTTCTGACACAGGGCCTGCACTGGAGGGCCAGCAATCGGGGGGGATGAGCCAGATACTCTCACTGCAAAATGTGTGTCAGGACCTCTAGGGCCCTCCGGCCCTCCAGCCCTCCCCCACATCATGTTTCTCACCCCTCTGAGCCCCCACGTGGGCTGTTGGCCGCAGAGGCGCTGCCCTTCAGCTCCTTTCCTCTGCTGGAGGAGGCTCTACTCCCTGACACCCTCAGAGCCCCATCTGCCAAGCCTTCTCTCCACCCCAGAGCAGACGGGCATGCACAGCTCAGATTCGGCCATTCCTTCAGCGTCCCCTGTGTAGATGGCCTGAGACAGTGTGTCTATCCCTGCCAGCTTGCTGGTTGGCCCAGCTGCCTCACAAACACCCAAGACACTAGATATAAACATAGCTATCCCCAGCTCCACCCTAGGCCACCGAGTTCAAAGTCTCTGGGGGTGATGCTGGACTATCAGACTCTTGAACCATTTGGGGACAGAGGTCCCACACCAGGGGTACATGGTTAAGAAAAATGTATCACCTGAACAGTAAAGTAACCGTTTTCACAGGTTATTCCATCTTTACTTGGGATAACGCCGCAGAAGAAAATTGAAGTTAAAACCCTGGCAGACACGGCCTTAACCAGGCAATGAAGGTTAGCATCGCCAGTGACAGGTCACGCTAATATTACGTGGACGTCAAGTGAATATCATGTGCCCCTGAAATGTGATGAAGAATGTGCTTTACCGCTGTGCTATTCCTCTCCAAAACACATAACCCTGTCTAATGACAAGAATGAGCTCGGTTTGGGACGAACCCAAACCGAGCTCATTCTACTAAATCTCTGATCAGTCCTCTTCAATACTGTCAAGGTCATGGACAACAAGGGAAGTCTGAGAAACTGTCACAGCCAACAGGAGCTTAAGGAGAGAAGATGACTAACTGTAATGTCATATCCTGCAGGGGATCATGGAACAGAAAAGAGGACGTTAGTGGAAAAACTAGTGAAATCTAAATAAAGTCTACAATTTGACTGTCAAGTCCCAGTGTTGCTGTCTGACTGTGACAAATGGACCACGGTGATGTCTCATGTTAACGGCAGGGGAAACTGAAACTTGAGTGAGATATGGGAACTCTCTGCACTATCTTTGTAACTTTTTTGTACATCTAAAATTATTTCAAAATGAAAATTTTAGTTTTAAAAGTGATTCCTTTTAAAGAACACTATTAATCTAATAACGATGTGCACGTACAGCTGAAATGATAACCATGGTGCCAGGCAAAGGAGGTTGGGGAGATGTAACTGTCTTGCTCCATCCAGTTTGGACATGGGTCGGCAACATAAATTCTTTTTCAAGACCAAATTCCTGAATCAGGAGCATTAAATGCCATGCACCACCTTGGCGTTTGTGATCCTACTTCTGGGAACCCAATCTCAAAGAAACATGCAGAGAAGTTGCAGAAAAAGTTCTGCCAACAAAATTAATTCAAGATGAAATTAAAAGCGACCTAAAAATCCAACACTCGGGATCCGGTTAAGTCGTTCAATAGCTCCATGGAAGATCAGCGGTCGTTTGAAGGGATATTTGGAAATAATGTGGAAATGTGATTTTTTTGTAATGCTAAGTGGGGAAAAAAAGCGAGAGAAAAAAGTGTGCATATGATTGAGTTCATGGCTGTGTTTAAAACTGCCTAGGAAAGAACCAGAAGGAAATACACCCAGGTTTATTGGGTGGTGGATTGTGGGTGACATTTTCCCAGTGTTCACTTCTGGGTATTTATCTGCATTACTCTCCTAGGGGAAAAAAATTAAATACATATTTTCACATGGAATTTAAGTTTTAACTTAATTTAAATGAATAATTCTTCATTTATTTTGTCTTTGTGGTAGGACAGAAGTAAAGAGAAAAGGGAGACTGAGAGAAGCTAATGGATGCGCCTGAAGCTGGGGTCAGCCGACTTTTTCTACGAAGGGCCAGACAATAAACATTAGAGGTTCTGCGGGGCATAAATGGCCTGTTACAACCTCTTAACTCTGCTGTAGTGCACAAAAGCAGCCACAGATGACACAGAAATGAATGGGCATGGCTGTGTTCCAATAAAGCTTTATTTACAAAAACAGGAAGCGGGCTGGATTTGGTCTCAGTGCCTCCAAAAAAAGCAAAGCTCAGCAGAACTCCAGCTAATGCAAACTGCCACCACTGCATCGGAGCATCAGCTGACAATCACGGGGCACCTACTATGCACTCAGAACCGTGCTCAGTTCTTCCCTACAGTGCTCCTTCAGTCCTCCCAACAACCCCGGGAGGTCCCCATTTTACAGATGAGGAGACTGAGGCTCACAGGCTTAACCGACTTGCCCGAGAACTGCCAGCATGTAGCAAAGCGGAAAAGCTAACCGAGATCTGCCTCCAAGGCTCACCACCTAACCACAGCTGCTGCTCTCTTGAGATATCTATGTTCCTTTGTCCCTTCAATATTGCAGTGTGTCATCCAAAACACCTTTAAAAATCCTGTAGGCCTTTACTAGAAAGTAGTTCTTCAAAACCAGGGTGGAAGGGATAAGGGGAGGTAGGGCCTGGCTGGGAAGGAACTCAGGCTGTGACTGAAGCATCCAATGCAAAGCCCTCAGAAGCCCTGCAGTTCTTTAAGAATGAGGCTGGCCCCAGGAAGAGTGGCAGAAGACAGCGACTGGCCTGAGTCACCTCCCCTGGAGGGGAGAATGGCCGAGACCAGTGTCTCCGGACGCTGAGTCTGAGCAACCCGAGCGGGGAGTGCAGGGGAGGAGCAGTTTCCAGGTGACTCATGCAAGCCCCCCAGACGCTGACAGCATCAGCGCTCGTCCCCAAGTGCACTTCCGGCCTCTCTGAATGGTCAGAATGATCCGATCTACCTCTGGTCCACAGCCTCCCCACAGCCTGCAAGGCCCTGTGTGACGGCCTGCACCGCACCCCACATCACATCCTCCCACCCCCCACCTTCCTCCCTATGCACCAGCCCCTCACTTCTCCCAAATTCTGCCCAGGGCTGGCTCCCTGTCACTCAGCTCTGAGCCCATACTCTGTAAGTGGCAGAGCCAGCACTGGCAGGCTGCAAAGCTTTTTCCCTCAACCGATGTGCTCAATAGAGAAGATCCCCACCATTCCCCACTCTGATGTCCACAGTCCACGGCCGGGCAGGGGCCAGTGGGGACTGCTACTGGTTCATCAGTAAAGGCCAATGAATGGGGGCTGGACTCCCCAACTGGTCTCAAGAAATTTAGCTCGAAGTCTCACTATCCACAAAAACTTGCTGTGAACCTCTGGGAAAACCTCATTCATTCTCTGATTTCCTCTATAAAAACGAGGTAACTGGGCTTAAACAGTGGGTTTTTGCCTCTGTTCTGCCAAGACACACATGCTAGGTATGATAATAACAGCTTACCTGGCCGAGAATCAAGCCAAGCCCTGAAAGCCAGATAGAATATATTACAGGGCTTGGTACTTAGACAGACAGACAGACAGACAGACACACACACACACACACAAACACACACGCACACTGATTTATGTAAATACGTATATACTCATTTACATATATATAACACTATTCATCTAATCCTCACAGCAACCCTGTGATTTAAATACCGTTATTATCATATATATTCATTTAATCCTCACAACAGCCCTATGAATTAAGCACCATTATCATCATCCCCATTTGCCTACTTTACAGGTGAGAACATGGAGCCATGAAGGGGTCATATTTTGCGCCTGAAGCTCCAAGCTAGTGAGGCAGAGCCAGGATTGCAACCCAGGTGGTCTGGGTTTTAAGCCCCACTCTGAAGAGCCTTTCAATGACATGTCCTACTGACAACCCCAGGCCCTGGCCATGGATGCACCTAGAATCTGAACAGAATGTCCCTTAAAGACATCTGCAGAGATGTGGAGTCTCGTTTAACATGGAAGTTGGGCACTAACAGCACATAAGTCAACAAGATCACAGAAAGTTAACTTTTAAAAATCTCTTAAAACAAGGGTCCCCACCCCACCCCCCGGGCCACAGACCAACACCAGTCTGTGGCCCGTTAGGAACCGGGCCGCACAGCAGGAGGTGAGTGGAGGGAGAGCGAAGCTCCATCTGCATCTGCAGCCGCTCCCCAGCACCAGCATCACCACCTCAGCTCCGCCTCAGATCATCAGGCATTAGATTCTCATAGAAGCACCGGTGCCAAAAAGGTTGGAGACCGCTTCCTTAAAACAACCTCAAAGTAACACATCCATGACTTCATAGGCAACACTTGTACAGCATCCTGTGTATAAATGCCAACTAGACGCGGGGATCCTGAGTGTGCAATGTGGACAGTGCTGGAGAGAGCGTGCTGGGCGTGCCCAGATGCTCACGCTATAAGCAGCACTTGGAACGAGCTCCGTAGGGGGACTGGCAGAGTCCTGTGGCCCATTCCCACCTTCACTCCGGCTCATGTCATCCATCGAGGGACGGCGGTGACTTCACCTGAGCTACATAAACAGGTGTTTGTTTTCCTCCTGAAGCACATGGTTTGGTCTAAGTTACATGTGCAACTGTGAGACACCAGTGCCAACTCCACTTGTAATGGCCACGGCCACCCCTGACATACGTGACTGTCGTTGGCCTGAACCTGCCTGGCTGCACGTTGCTGATCCAGTTCCTCACCATGCTCATCACCCCGCCCCCTTTACTCTCCCATTCAAAGCAATATCTGGAATACAAGTGAGTGAAAGGGGGACATTGTCACTGAGACCTTCTTGACTCCACTTTCATTTTAAATAAAGCAGCTCATTCCAGATTCGGATGGATGCTCCAGGACAATTTCTCGCAAGTAACCGCTGTGCACGCTGTGGCACAAACTGCAGGCTTAGTCATCTCGGAGGACCCTTCCAGACCCAAGGTTCTGGGACAGAGGTTGTGAACTGGTGGCTCACTGGCCAAAGACAACATACAAATGGATTTTATTTGGATGGTGCTGTGTGTGTGTGTGTGTGTGTGTGTGTGTGTTCATGTAAATTGTTTGTCAGTGTTTAAAAACTGGAGATTTCATATAAACTCTAGATTTCCAGCTTCTGTTGAAACGTAGGGGAGTCTGGAGACAGTGGACCATGGCAATCAATGGCGGGCTGGAGAGGAATCACAGCTGGACCCTTAAATGGGCCATTTTCTCCAGATCGCCATACTCCCCACCACTCCCTAGTGTCACACGTGATCCTTTTCATATATTAACAGTACTATATTTAAGGACTTTGTTTGGCTTGGCTTTATAACCTGTCCTAGATGTCTTGCCCCAGCTCTTCTCCCACAGAGGACTTCTGCTGGAGGACATGCTCTGATCAAGCTCTGGGATCTGTTTCACAAATAGGACGTGTGCCATCTGACCTCAGGGCCTTTGCACATGCTAGAAACGCCTCCCCTCGTTTCTCTGCCACATCTGCTGAAATATCGCGTCTTTGGAGAAAGCCTTCCTATTCTCCCCAATTAGAACTCCGCCTTTTGACACGTTCTCCTAGTTCCTTACATGTCTCATTCTTTGTAATTTTCTGTTTGTAATTACACATTTACTTGGGTGATTTTAAAAACGTGTACATATTTTTAAGTGCCTGAGAAGGTAGTATCCTCATAGTGTCACATAGTCAATTCAAATAGTACAAAAGGGAGTGTGTGATTATTGTCCTAGTGGCCATCCTCCTTCGTGAGAAGGGGTCATATTTATTTCTGGTTCACTCCTATGTGCCTGGTACTCTCCAGGGCACCTGGCCCCTGAAACCTGCTGAATGAGTGATGACGGCAGTGAGTGTAGGGGAAGAGATGGAAGAGAGGCATATTCACGTCCCACTGCTGCTGGAACAAATGACCACGAACTTGGTGGCATAAAACCACACAAATATTCCATCTTACACACTGGGGGTCAGAGGTCTGACATGGATCTTACTGGGCTAAAGCCAAGCTGCCGGCAAGGTCGCGCTTCTTGCTGGGAGCCCCGGGGAGAAGCTGCTTCCTTGCCTAAAGGCAAGAGGCTGTTCTCATCCTTGCCTCTCCCCCTCGGCTTCCTGCCTCTTCAAAGCCAGACCGGTTCTCACAGGGCACCACCTTCTGGCTTCCCTCCTCGGCCTCTCTCTCCTACTTTTAAGGACTTTGTGCTTACACTGGGCCAATCTGGATAATCCAGGATAATCTCCCTATTTTAAGGTCAACAGATTGGCAACCTTATAACCACCTGCAGCCTCTATCGCCGATGCCGTGTAACCTGACGGATTCGCAGGTTGCAGGGATTAAGATGTGGAGGTCTTTGGTGGGGTGGGGGCATTACTCTGCCCACCACAGGAGGGATTTCCCTCAAGGGTGAAGATTCTCTGAACGATTCTAAATTGAGTTAATATCTTCTGACCATGTACCCAAGTCTTCAAAGAAACAATGATACCAACAACTAAATATGGCACAAACGTGGTTGCTAATGGTGAAAACGTAAGGCGATTGTTTAACACAAGCCAAGACATTTTCACCAACAGAGATGGCATCTGCTTTCACAGAGCTGTTATGCAGTTAGATATGCAGTTAGATGCAACTCTGCATGTAAAATGTTTAGTTCAAGGCCTGGCACACAGTAAGTGCTCAATAAATGCTATTTTAAAAAACGGGCCACACAGTACAAGAAGGCACCAGGTATCATGGACAATTTTGGTGTGCCTGACTCAGCATGAGAACTTCTGTTCCACAAATGCTTAGGGAGCATCTACTCTGTCCCGGATACAGATACGCTTAGAAAGGCGAACAAATCAAAGAGCTCTCCCCTCGTGGAACTTTTTTGACTCCAGAAAAACAAGAAAAAGCATCTCTACTTACGTGCACAGAATGGACTGGTCCTCTCGATCTGAGAACAGAAAGAAAAAAGCCGTGAATTAGAAGTAGCTCTGAGCTGAGGGGCTGGATACGGTGTCTCCCAGGCCTCCCATTCTAGCTCCGGCATGCTGGTCCCACCAGGGGTGACAAGGGGCCAGCTGGGCTCACTGCCCAGGGCATAAGGGATAAGACCAAAGCCAAGTGGGCAGCAGGGCTCTTTTAGATACTCCTCCCAGTTCTGAAGTCCTGGAGGCAGCCCCAGAAGGATGCTAGAGCCTGCCTTGTTCAGGACGCAGTGATCGTCCCAGTCTCACTGGCCATGGAGGGTCCTGGGAGACCCACTCTGCCCAGACTGGATCATGGACAGAACAGACTTTGGATCCAGACTGGGGTCCACCGGCTCTGTGGCCTTGGGCAAATATTCTTAACCATTCCATGCCTCAACTCCTTCATCTGGAATATGGAGTAGTGGACATTTCTGGTTAAAAATCCAGTATCCATTCCCTCTTCTTCCGGGAAGACCATCCTGTGTCCTTTAGGAGACATGGCCCCTGTCCTGCCCCTGCCATCATGTACAGTCTCGGAGCAGCTGTTCCTCAAACTCCCTCAGCCAAGAGGTGAGAACAAGTCCCAGGCTCTGTCGATCAGATTCTCCAAACTGGATCAAGGACAAGAAAGCACAGTGTGTGGACAGAGAGCCCTGAGGGGGCCTCGCTTCCTGCTCCCAGAGCCCGAGCAGCCCCAGTTTCTGTCATTTCCTGAGGCTGGCTCCCCAGTCTTCCCACCCCATCTGTGAGCTCCCAGATACTTCTCCATACATTCCTTTCTAGATAAGGTGCCGAGTTGTTGGTCTCTGTGGCTCACCGCCAGAGAACCCGGGCGGGTACAGAGGGCATCGTGAGATCCAACGTGATTAAGCAGGCATTATGGATCACCTTCTACTCTTAAAGTGGCCCCGGAGGGCGGAGCCAGGTTCTGGAGCCCATTTCCTCCTCTACGAGAAATGAGGGGAGGGCTACCAATGCCTTTAATCACTAACCAACGAACCGTAACAGACATCAGAGCCCCATATCCACTGATGGAAACTGCCAACGCAGCAGACGCTTCTCCAGTCCATTCTCTGGCTCCACCGCCCCTCGCAGAGCCCAGCCCCTCTTGATCGAAGACCTCCCCGCAAGGCGTCCCACGGGATCTTCCCAACACGCCGAGCTGCCCCATCGCTCCAGTCCTTTCACTTGGGACATTACTTGGAAATGTAAACATAAATTTACCGTATGACCCAGCAATTCCACTCCTAGGAATCTACCTAAGAGCCCTGAAAACATGGGTCCCTACGAGACTTGCACACGAATGTTCACAGCAGTGTTATTCTATCTAAAACGTGGAGACAGCCCAACTGCCCATCAGCAGGTGAATGTGGTATCGCCGAGCGACAGATGTCATTCAGTCATAAAAAGGACAAACTGCTGAGTCTTGCTGCAGTCTGCACGACCCTCCAACACACTGTAGAAGAAGCCAGACACGAAAGGCCACATGCCGTACAATTCTGTTTACGTGAAATATCCACAACAGGCAAATCCATCGAGACAGAGAGCACAGCAGTGGTTGCCAGAGGTTGGGGGTGGGGTGACTACAAGTGGGCATGAAGGGTCATTTTGGGGTTCTCAAACTGGACTGTGGTGATGTTTACATAACTGTCCATTTATTAAACATCAGTGAGTTTTACACTTAAAGTAGATGAACTTCTGATATGCAAATTCCATCTTGATTAGCTGTTTTTAAATCTGTCCATGGCTCCCCAGTGCCTTTCGAAGAGGCCCTCCTGAGCATGGCTTCCAAGGCCTCCCATGACTGGCTGCTGCCCGGCCCCCAGCCTTGGTGCCTCCATCTCCCTCACTCTTCATGCCCCAGCAACCCCACCTGGATCAGCCCCTTCACATGCCCCGTCCTCTGTTCAGGCTGTCTCCTCTGCAGAGTAGGCCTTTCCTTTCTTTTCCTGGCAACTTCCTGGTCCCTCAGTCTCAAAGATGCCACATCTTCTAAGAAGCCTTCCCCATGGTGATGAAGCCAGTGGGGAAGGCTTTAGGTCTTGGCTGTAGGTCTCCACCAACACTCCCAAGCTCTCACCAATAGTCAACCTTGCTAAAGGGAATAAGTATCCACAAGCCCCCTGAAATAATCCACTGCTGCCTCCAAGCCCTTCCCAGACAGAAACCCTGAATCTGTCAGTAGTTCCTGCCCATCCGCAAGACAGATGCTCCACCGTACAGTCCAACAGCACCCATGCTTTTCTCTCTGCCTCTCTCCCCACAGAACCATGAACCCTCATAGGCAGAAGTACCCAGTTATGGACCTCACTTCCCCCAGTTCCTGGACCCTCAGCCCCCAAGCTCTGAGCCCCTGACACAGAGAAAGTTTAGCTTGTGAGCTTTGAAAAAAGCCAATCCCAAATCTAGAGCACATGAGCTCCTTGAGAGAAAAGCTCAATATACATGCAAGAAACGGACTCATTCGTTCATAGATTCATTCGATGAATACTTTTATGGCATCTACCAAGTATCAGGCACTATGCGAGGCCCTGAAAATACCACATAATGGTATCTAACACTTAGCACCTCCTCTGTGCCATGCATTGCTTTAAGTATTTGCCTATATTAACTCATTCAACTGTCACACACCTTATGAGATAGACTTTTTACCTCCATATTACAGATGAAGAAATGGAGGCACAGAGGAGTTTAAAAACTTGCCAGTTACACTGTGGAGGCATCTGGATGAGGCAGGATTTGAACCCCACACCTACTTTTTGAGCACCTGTTTACTGAACACCTATTATGGGCCACACACATTGTCAGGTACTGTCCACGTGTGGCCTTTGATCCTGACCCTCTTAGGGTTGAGGAAACTGAGGTCAGGTAGCCTAAAGTCACACAGCCACTTCATCGACCAACTTGGGTTTTGAAACACTGTGAGTCAGGTTGGGCTCTTCCTGCTTTTCCAGGACAGTGCACAGGAAGGGGAGCATGGTTCCTGAGGGGCCCATTCTCCAGGGGGATTAGCGAAGGCACTGGGGGACCAGGCAACTTGAGGAGACTCGTAGGGACTACCCAAAGGCAGGAGTAAGGCCTCCTCCCCAGGCCAGAGAAGCAGTTGTACTAAGGTCCACAGTGGGAGGAAGTGGCCTCTGGGATGGAAGGGTCTGCTTCCCAAGGATCAGAGCTCAAATCTGTACACCTGTCCCATCAGCACCGCCACATCCGGCCTAAGAACAATCACTTCTGGCCCAGACCCTTCTCCCCCGTCTTCCTGCTTCTGCCTGTGTCCCCTCCACCCTCACAGGGCAGCCAGAACAATCGTCTCTATCCTCTTATAAGTTTGAAAAACGGTGGTAAAATCTACATAAAATTTACCATTGTGACCATTTTTAAGTGTACAGCTCAGTGGCGTTAAGTAAATTCACGCGGTTGAGCAACCATCACCACCCTCCATCTCCAGAACTCCTTTCGTCCTGCAAAACTGAAACTCTGTCCCCAATAAACACGAAGTCCCCGTTTGTTCTTTCCCCAGACCCTGGCGACCACCATTCATTCCACTTTCTGTCTCTGAATCTGACTATTCCAGGTACCTCATACAAGTGAAATCGTACAGTATCTGTCCTTCTGTGACTGGCTTATTTTACTGAGCACGGTGTCCTCAAGGCTCATCCACATTGTGGCATATGTCAGAAGGTCCTTCCTTTTTAAAGCTGAATCATATTCCACTGTATGGAAATGCCACATTTTCTTTTTTAATCCATTCATCTGTTGATGGACACTTGGGTTGCTTCTACCTCTGGGCCACTGTGACTAGTGCTGCTATGAACATGGGTGTGCAGACATCTGTTGGAGTCCCTGCTTTCGCTGCTTCTGGGTACGTGCTCAGAACTGCTGGGTCACGTGGCAATTGTTTAACTTTTTGAGAAGCCACCACGCTGCTTTCCATAGCGGCTGCACCATTTCACATTGCTACCAGCAGGGCTCCAGGGATCCAGTTTCTCCATATTCTCATCGACACTTATTAATTTTGGGGTGTTTTTTCGTTTTTTTTTTTTTTTTTTGAGAGCAGCCATCCCTAATGGGTGTGAGGTAGTATACGTTGCAGTAGAGAATCTTCTTAAAGAGTTGGACCATGCCATGGCATTGCCAAAACAGCTAGAGAGTCCCAGTGGCCCCTAGTCCCCCACACATGCGCCTACAAGGTCCCCACCGCCGCCACACTGGCACTGCCTTCTCATTACCCCAACTCAGCTCCTAAACGGCTGCCTGCTTCTCACGGTGAACACTCTCGTCCCAGCTCTTGCCATGGCCGACGCCTTCCCATCATCACAGGGGCTGACATACCCAGAGAAACCTTCTTTAACTCTGTCCTCAGGGGTGCACGCCGCACTCCTGGGCACTCAGGTAATTAACCTGTTTATTTCCTTCACACCACTTAGGCCCATCCGGAGTAACTCTGTGTTTGTCTGTCTGTCTCCCTGACTAGAAAGCAAACTTTATCGGTGAAGAGGTGGCTTCTCTGTTTTGTTTAACATTGTATCTCTAGTACCGGGCACATAGTAGGTGCTCAACTCTATTTGCTAAATGGATGGATGGGAGGATGGATACATGGGAGGATGGATGGGTGAATGGGAGGATAGATAGGTGGGTGGGTAGATGGGAGGGAGGGAGGGAGAGAGGGAAGATAGGAGGACGGATGGATGGATGGATGGACGGACGGGAGGATGGACAGGATCAGAAAAAGTCATGCCTGTGTATCACTGGGAACTAGAGAGGACAATAATGACCCCGTAGAGGGGGGTGTCTATCACATAAAGAAGATCTGGCCCACCCCAGGGCAAGAAGAATGAGATGACTGGGCCAGCTCCACGCATCCTATGCCCACCTCCAATCAATTCTCTCTTCCCTCAGATTACAGAGGCACATCCTGGTGACCTGGTGGGACCAAATGCTCAGGACGAAAGGCAGGAGAGCCAGAAGGCTGTAATTCCTCTCACTCGCTCTCACCCTTTCCACTTTCAGGTGGTGGCATGGGCCACGGCTGCCTGCAGGGGACATGCTCAGGGGGTGCAGGGAGGCTCGACTCAGGCAAGTCTGACTTGTGAGCTGAGGGTCAAGGGGAGGCCTTATGGGGAGAAGGGCCGCAGGAACACACAGGACAGAAAGAGGGAGGGCCTCCTGTGGCATCAGCACACAGTCCCACCTCCCGGTCCAGCTGCGTGGATGCCCATTTGGCCTATATTCCCGGGCTACTCCACAACCCCTCAAGTAGCGCCCCCATCAGAAAGGCCCCCATGTGTACCCAAAGACAGACACATACGTGGGTCACTGCGACAGTTATCAGCATAGCAAAAGACCAGAACTAAACCATTTAACTGACTCATCAGCTGAAGACCAGTTAAATAAATTCCGGTATTTATTCTGGTATGGCCGGATAATGGCACACAAGGCAGCCTTCAAAAAGAACCAAGCAGATCTTTGTGGACTGACACAGAACAATCTCCAAGGTATATTAAACTGAACAATAAAAGGCTAGGTAACATAGCATTACACCTCCTGTGTTTTAAAAAGAGGGACGGAACGCACATGCACGCACACACCCTCAGACATCTGTACATGCACCAGATCCAGCGTGAAGCCCCTCGACACAGCCGACAGAGACGACAGGGTCCGAGGGAGAGAATCAGGACGGGAGGAGACCTACTTTCTC
Organism: Pteropus medius; assembly: GCF_902729225.1. NCBI lineage: Eukaryota > Metazoa > Chordata > Mammalia > Chiroptera > Pteropodidae > Pteropus > Pteropus medius. The sequence continues at coordinate 14,176,302 of NW_024349798.1, forward strand.
CTCATCTACTTCTATCCTGTTGATGCTGGTGCAATGAGTCTATATAACTATTCCCTTATCCCACCAAAAATGGCCAATGTTGTAGTTTTTATTGCTCTTGAGGAAACCATAGCCAATGCCTAGGAAAGAGAACCGACCGCCAGCCCGTCTCCGGAGCACTCACGGCGCCACGGGCCTGCGCTGAGCGCCTTCTGTGCTCAGTGACCCATTTCCCTCCCACGGCGGCCCCTGACGCGGGCACTGGTATCACCCCCATTCCACGGATGACGAAAGCAGAGCGCAGAAGTGAGGTGACGTGCTCAAGGTCACGGCGGTGGGTTAAACCTCGGTCCCGAAAGATGTCCACCCGGAAGGCGACTTTACTTAGAATAAGGGTCTTACAGACCTAATTACAGATGAGACCATCCTGCATTTAGGGTGGGACCTAAATCGATGACCAGTGTCCTTAGTTTAAAGAAAAAGAAGAGGGAGATAAAAGACACAGGGAGAAGGCCATGTGAAGGAGGAGGGACAGACTGGGGTGACGTGTCCACAAGCCAAGGAACACCAAGGAGCGCCTGCAACACCAGGAGCGCGGCACGGGCTGGACTCTCCTTCAGAGAACCAACCCTGCTGACACCTTGATTTCGGACCTCCAGCCCCCAGAACTGTGAGTGAACACATTCCTGCTGTTTTAAGCCACCCAGTTTGTAGCCATTGTACTACAATCCTAGAAAATGAATACAGTCACACGCCAGTAAGTGGCAGGCCGGGACTCAAGCCCGGCGTCTGCATGACCCGAAAGCTCTTGCTTTTTGCTATGGCGTTGCTTTGCCTTCCTCGGGTAACCCACACTCGGGCACCGGTGGCACTTCCTTCCAGGATGAAAACAGGGAGACAGCAACAGACCTTCCATCTCCTCGCCACACTGAGAGCCGGAAGTCGGGCAGTCGGCGGCACTCCTCCTGTGGGCGGGAAGCATGCAGGGAGGCAGGGTGCCCTGTCACAGCCACCGGCTCCTTGTACTGGAACTGTAGCAATGTGGATGCCTGTGCCTCCAACTTCCGCCCAGAAAAACAGAGCGAACAGGAAAACAGTTAAAAACTGATTCCGGAACGGCCAAAGTGGAAAAAGTGTGGAAGAACCAAGACCCTGTGATCAGAACCCAGGCAGAGGGAGAAGCCCTGGGGCTGGCCCAGACAACCTCCACTATTTTAAGGAACGGTTTTGAGACTGACAGACGGATGCGCTATCTTGATTCCTCTGCTTTGGGGAGAGAGGGGGGCTTTCCCAGCAGCCTTGGGAAGGCAGGGCCCAGAGCACACGCTCACGAGGTTTATGGGGTCAGATGCTTGTCCTGCGGCCTTTCCTCGCAGGTCCCCAGGAGAGGGAGCAGACTCCAGGGGAAGGCTTGGAGGCTGCCAGGGTGGCTACATGCTGGGGGCAGCCGGGGGACCTGTGGTTTGAGACATTCCCATCGGAAACACACCATCTCCAAGCGTGGGAAGCTAACGCAGCTCTGGTTACGGACAGGAGAAGGGCTCGGTGTGGGTACCGCTCGCTGACCCGTACGGAGCCCGGGAGACCGATTTCCTGGGCTTTCTGAGTCCTTCCTGAGCCTGAGCTTGCACCTCACACAAGAGAGCTGAGTGCTCTGAATGTGCAAAGCAGTCCCCCAACCCAGCTTTTGCACACACTGTTTCTTCTGCCCAAAGCATCCTCTCCACTATTTCTCTTCCTGCCTAATCCATTCTCTTTTTATTTCTTTTTTATCATTGAGGTAAAATTCATGTACCATAAAATGAACCATGTAAAAGCAAACAATTCAGTGGCAGGTAGAACGTTCGCCATGTTGTGCAGCTGACTCATCTATCTAGTACCAAAATATTCATGTCGGCCCCAAATAAAACCCTACACCCATTAAGCAGTCACCCTTCATTGCTCATTCCTCATAACCCTGGCAAACACCAATCAGCTTTCTGTCCCTCTCGATTTACCTATTCCAGACATTTCACCCAAATACAATAATATATGGCCTTTTGCGTCTGGCTGCTTTCACTGACCATGATGTTTTTGAAGTTCGTCTCTGTTATGTTTCAGAACTTCATTCTTTTTTAGGGCTGAATAAGCGATTATGTGGAGAAACCACGTTTTGGGTATCCACAGATGGGCACTCGGGTTGTGTCTCTCGGTTGGCCATTGTGAATAGTGCTGCTATGAATATTCAAGTACAAGTTTTGGGTTGAGGACCTGTTTTTAATTCTTTTGAGTACATAAGCTAATCTATTCATGAAATGTCATCTTTAGAGTCACCTCCTTGATAATACTTTCTCTGACTCCAAACCTCCCTAGTGCTAAGTTGGGGGCCTTTCTCCTGCATGCCCCCTCCCAAGCTGCCACAAGTCGTGCACTGCCTAACTCTAGGGGGGACCATTGACCTTGGTCACTGTAGATCTGCACACTTATTACAATAATCCCCCAGCAGATGGAGAAAAAGTGGCTTGAGAAAGGGGTGGCTTTTTCTAATGCTATAAACGTGTCATGTGGCCTAGTGGTGGCCCTGATTCTCATCATCCAATTGTTCCCTCCACTGTCGCACTTAAGCTCACTGAGATCACTCTTTAACCTCAATACTTTTTAGGGAAGAAACGTACAGATTATTTGGAATGGTAATGGATCATTTATCCACAATATAACAGGCAGAGTTTTTCTGTTCCATCTCAGGAAAGATTATGTTACTTTACATTATTTATAATAGCCAAAAAGCAAAAGCAATAAAAATGTCCAGCTGGTAAACGGATAAGCAAATTGGGGTCCATCCACACAGCGGAGTATTACTCAGCCATGAAAAGGAATGAAGCACTGACAGAGGATGAACGTGGATGAACCTTGAAGACATTGTGCTAACTGAAAGAAGCCAGACACAAAGGACCACATATTCATTCATTCCACTTGTACCAAGTGTCTGAAATAGGCAAATCTATAGAGACAGAAAGTAGATTAGTAATGGCCTTTACTTGGGGGTGGAAATGAAAAGTGACTACAAATGAGCACGAGATTTCTTTTCGGGGTGACAGAAATACAAAACTAGATTGTGGTGATAAGTGCAGTACCGTGTAAATTCACAGATAACCAGAGAATTATATACTTAAAATGGATTAACTTATGGTATAAAAATTATACCACGATAAAACTTTTTAAAAAAAGTACGTTAATTTTATACCATTTCCGAATCAAGAGATCTGACTTCTTAAACTTCGCACAGATCTACTAGTTTCCCAACAGTTACAAAACTGCTTGTAATGCTTGTCCTCTTAGCCCATGAGCTCCTGAAGGTCAAGGGCTGTGCCTGATCCCAGATACCAGGAATAATGCGTTTGATGCATAGCAGACACTCAGTAAATGCTTGATTTCTCTCTCTGTCTCTCTCTCTCTCTCTCTCTCTCAGGCAACTGAGATAAAAGCAATGGTAAACCCTTTTTCCTGTATTCACTTATTCACTCAGCAAACAAGTTGTGAGGCCCTACTGTGTGTGAGGAAACACAAAGGTCACTGAGACCTACCTAGTCGCTGCTTTTGAGAGGCTTATGATCCAACGTGAGAGTCAGACAGGCAAAGTGGTGACTGCAAGATGTGAGCAACGCTATGATAGCCATGTGCCCAAGTGCTATACAAGGTACAGCTGATCTTGATGCTCCCTAAGAGACAGGAAGTCTTCTCCGCTGAGATGACAGCGGAGCTGCCTCGAGAAGGATGCGTAGGAATCCCTAGGGAGAGACACTGAGAAGGCAGAGCATCCCGAGAAGAGGGCCTGGGATGGCAGGTCAGAGGTGGGGAAAAAACTGACAGATGACAGAGCTGGAGCCCAGGGGCGGCCTCCAGCATCGCCTCTGTCTGGCTCAGCCTCCCAGCCAAGAGGCCGGGGCCCGTGTTATTTCACACTCCATCCCTAAACGTGCCTGCCTCCCTCCTCTCCCTCTCCCTGGACTGGGAGTCCGCCTTGGATGTGCAAGTCTGCATGTGGGCTGCCTGAAGGGATAAAAGGCTCTGGGAGGCCCTCCCCCACGGCAGGCCCCAACTCTCAGGAGACTTCAGTTCCCCACAGAGCAGCTATTTCGGCCCCATCCCAAACACCAGCTCATGGTTTATGGCTGGGGAGCCAGAGGCCTGCAGGCTGACCATAAAAGGAGAAAATCGAACAGACTCGGGCTCACTGCTTCTCTTCCTTCCTTCCCATGCCAGGCTGCTGTGGGACCTGGCGAGTGAGTGAGTGAGAGAGCGAGCGAGCGCACGCCAAGCTCACGTCCCCGCAGGTCAGCACGGAACAAAGGACACAGCCTCCACTGTGTGCAGAAAGTGACTCCCTACCTAATGCCTCATTGGAGGGCAGATGCCAGAGTTCCAGACCCAAGGGGAACGTCAGTGCTGGGCCTCGACCATGGGCCCTTGACAGGTGACAACTAACACCTGCTGCGCCTGCCCTGCCCAGGCACTGTGCTCCCTGCACACTGCCCCGCACCTGGGGCAGGCACAGGTATTATCCTCACGGGACAAACGAAGAAACTGAGGCACAGGGAAGCTGCCGCACTGGCAGAGCTGGGTCTTGAACCCAGCCAAAGAGCCCATGCCCTAACCACCGCTCTGTGGGGCAGGGTCCTTCTCTTTTCCCGGCCCTCCTCCCTCCACCCTCCTCCCCGAGCAGAGTTGGGTAGGAAGAGATTCTGGGTAAGCAGAGATCCTCAGGGCTTGTGTTGGACCCCAAGAGGAACTTTCCAGACCCACATGAGGCTCTGGCATCTTTAACAGCAGAGCGGGCAGTTTAGGCAGTACTGGGGAAGGGAGGGCCAGTGCTCTGGTGGCCTCCTGGGCCTCAGCCCCACCTCCCACAGTCTCCCTCCTTGTCTCTGCACCGGTCCCACAGCCTCATGGATCCATCTCCGCTCCCTCGTGAGGCCCACATACCACCTCCCAAAGCTTCCCCTGCCCTTGCAGCCTAGGACAGGCCCCTAGGGGTCCACCTTAAAGCTCCCCATGGACGCCCCCTCATAGCACATGCAGTTGTGGGATGATGTGATTAATAGCTGCCCTCTGCCCATAGACTGTACCCCTCTTTCCAGCACCCCCCCCGCCCCCACCACCACAGTGGGGCCTCGTTTAACGCTGTTGAATAAAAAAGGAACAGGGAGTCAGATTCGCTCTGAGGCTGGAGCATGTGTATTCCATGAGGAACACGCTGTCACCAAGTGTCAGCTGGAGCTTCTCAAATCCCCTCCCTAAAGCATGTCTGCCTCTTCAACTCAATATTTATTGCTTATTATAAAAGATCAATTTCCCTTAGCTCTCTCCCATCCACATGAGATACCTTTGATGGTCCATGAATACTCACCAGAATCAGATGGACCTTTACCCTTATTTCCTGCCAAAGAACATGAGCTTCTCATGATGACTCTGAGGGCCAAGCCGCTCCTCCCAGGGCCTCCATGAGGACCGAGCCAGACAGACAGAGCCACCGCCACCTCTCACCTCCATCTCCAAGAGGCAGAGACACGTGCAAGCAACCGGTCCCCTGTCTGGGGACCCACTGTAGGAATGCAGTCTCTGGAGCAAAATGCCTTGGAGCTTCCTGGTTCCAGCTCTCAGGCCACTTAGAGCATCGGTTTCCTTACCAGGAAAATAGGAATAATAACTCACACCTTTTGAGGACGTGAAAATGATAAAATTTCGAGACTGGATATACAAAGAGCTTAAAATGACCCATGGCACATAAAAGAGCTCAACAATTGCTGTTATGATCACCACCATTGCCATCTTCACTGTCATCTAAAATAGGGAGCCAGTGAAGTGGTTACAGATGGCAGCAATTTTGTGCCAGGACAACAGGGGTTTAGGCCAAGTTCAACCCTTTCCAATGATTAGGCCTATACCAGTCCCTTTGCCTTTGGGGGCCTTGGTTTCCTCATCTGAGAAAAGCGGGTAACAGAACTACACTATCTACCACACTGCCTCTGAGGGGAGACAAAACATTTCGAGGGCAGCCAGAGGTGATGTCTCCAGGTTTTTGCGCTTGGAGCCTCAGTTTCTTCAATCCGTCAAATGGGGAGGCTGTCCTGCAGGGTGCCAGCGAGGGCCGAGCAATGCGGGTCCGAACAGTGAGCCCAGTGGACATCAGTGCCCTTCCTCTCTGCCAAGTCTGTAGAGCCAGCCCCGCAGGGCCTGTCGACCAACCACGACCACGACAGAGGGATACGAGGGACCTGGGATACAGCTGAGTGTGGGAACTCTCAAAGCATAGTTTGGACCCTCCCACCTCCCAAAGCCTCTTCAGCTTGAAGAGAGTTCAGCCAAAGCCTGAGCAGATAAAGGCCAGAGGACTATTGTTTCTTTTTTAATCCCCTGAGAGTGGCCATTTGGTGCTAATTAGGTGAGGACAAAACACTCCAGCCTCTGTCTTGAAAGGGTGACAAATCCTGATGGCTCCTCTCAGCAGATCAGAATGAAATCTTATCTGCCTTTCGCACCCCGGGGACCCATGGAGGGGTGGCGGGGATCCGCAGCGGTTTCTGTCAGGAAAGCCTTAGTTGCTGCTTCCCCCACTTTCATCACGTTACTATACCAAAGTCAACCAGCTCCAGCTCTGAGGGCTGAGCCTTCCACACCCTGAGACCTGCAGGAGTAAAGAGCCCTCCGTGGGACAGCAAAACCGTGCCTCGGCTTAGCATCACCTACTGAATAGGCAACCCTTAGGCTTTGGAGTCAGATAAACCAAGTTCAAGTCTGGCTCTGACCTTCAGCAAGTTTACCTCTTGAGCCTCAGTTTCCCCAGCTATAAAATGAGGCTAATAATAGCACCTGCCTCCAGCACTGGATTATCTGATGAGTCATGTAAACACAGGCCCACAGGCACAGACACACAAAGGAAGGAGGGGAAAATAAAGAAACAGCTCAACAGTATTTTGCTCTTTCCTAAAAACCATCAAGGTAAATGTAATAGGAAAAATTGAAACTTTGTTGGCTTTACTGAATTTATACTTTAGTGTTGTTTTTATTCTGGATTACATATGCAGGCACCATAATAGTTTCGGGGCTTCCTTTTAAAAGTCCTAATCTGATCTGTCTGCCTCGTAGGTTTGTGTGAAGGTTTCACTGAGAATATTCCTGTAAAGCCCCGAGCATACAGGAAGCGCACAATAAAATCCACTATCATCACTATCACTTCTTTGGAAAAGAAAGTACGAGAGAATTTCCATAGAAGGGTAGTGGGGTAGACACATGCATTTAGGGCTCCTCCCTCCCCAAACCTTACTAAAGTGACAGTAAAGGGATTTTTCAAAAACATGAACCAGATCAAATGAACAGGAGAGGAGGGAACAGCAACTCAACCCTAGAATCCAGAAAACGATATGAATGAGGACAGTCCCCAAAAAGGAGAAGTCTAAGATGGAGGTGGGGACAGCTGAGCAGCAGCCCAATTTCACCACAGAATCCCCTGCCCCAGCCCAAACCTCAGTAACTGGCAGTGCCAGGGGCTTCCGTTAGAGGGGGTGAAGGAGAACGTGAAAACACAAGGACTGGTCAAAAGTCTGAGCAGCTGCTGAACACTCTGGGGATCTTCTACACTCCCTGAGGCCGAGCGACTCCCCTTCCCACAGCCCACAGGAGGAGGCAGATTTTGTCTCTGGAGAGCGTTAAATAGAGAACCTCTATCCTGCGGGGAGGCGGGCACCAGAGACAATATGGAAAGAAGGAGGATAATGGGCAAGTTTCATACCACGGTTTGAAACCCTTAGCCTCTTCTTAACTAGACTCTCAGAATGATGGTAGACAGATCTTTACCCTCCAGACAGAAGACTGCACAAGTCTTCTCTGAAGAATCTGATCAGCCCAAAGAAAAATGACTAAACGGTCTATCAGAAGCGCCCCCAATGGAATGGCCAAGCTCCATCATACTATAGCCAAGCTGGTCATCAGCAAGCTCCTCCTACAAGCATGGAGCTTCCATTACCTTTGTGGGGCCCATGGATTAAAGCATCTCAGATGAATGGACAGCCAAGAATCACCAGACATCTGAAGACAGCCACTAATATGATAGACAAACAAATAGAAAAGCAGGCACCTTGGAGGAAAAAGAGACTCGACATGGAGAGGTATCTTCCAGAAAAAAAGGATATCATGTCACACGGAAAAAAAATATTCAGAAAACAAAACAGAGTTCTAAGAAATTTTTTTAAAAAAATGATATCAGAAATTAAAAACTCAATAAAAGGGTTGTAAGATAAAGTTGAAGTAACTGCCCAGAAAATAGAATGAAAAAGATAAGGAGATGAAAAAGACAAGAGAAAGAGATGAAAATTATGAGAACGGTCCAGGAGTTCCATTATTGAAATAAGACTTCTAGAAAAACAGAGGACACAGAGAGAAATCAGTCACCAAGGAAGCAATTCACAAAAATTTCCCAAAATTTAGGGGCATGAGTTTACAGATTAAGGGGATCCACTAAGTCTCCAGCACAATGGGTGATAACAGATGCACGAGAAATCCCATCATCATGAACGGGGAGAAAGAAAAGTTTAAAAGCTTCCAGAGAAGTAAAAAACCAAAAAAAAAACCCAGAAAACCCAAACTGGTCACACACAAAGGATTAAGAATCAGATTGCCTTCTAATCTTCACAAAAATGAAGCTGAAGCTAGAAGGCAATGAAGCAACCAACGCCTTAACAATTCTGATAGAAAACTATTTCTTATTTAAAATTTTAAACCCAGCTAAACTATCTCTTACATATTAGAGAAGCACCAAGTCTTTCAGATATACGAGATCTCAATTTGCCTCATATACATCTTTTCTTGAGCAGTTACTAGAGAAGGTGCTCTATTTAAACGAAAGAGTAAACAAGGAAGAAGACATCAAACTAGGAAACAAAGACTTTGCCGTGAGAGCACTGGAGGGAATTCCAAGGATAAGGAAGATCCCGGATGGCGGCTACCCGACACAGGAGGTCCCCAGGGCAGGTCAGACAGCGCCAGGAGCAACTGCCTTCAAGGAGAGAGTATCAACAGGATCCCCAACACATATCTGGACATATTAAAAGGAGAGTAACACAGTTAGAAGGAGAATCGGGAGTCGAATTAGTGACCAAGTTTAAAAAAAGGCAATTACTAGCTTCAGGGAAAGAATAAATTGTATAGGCAAAGTAATCATGAGACAGCAGAGCTCAGCTGTGAACAGCATCTGCCCAGTCATAATAATGCAAACTTGGAATACAGACTTCATCAAAGTTAATATAAAACTGTATTGGAAGTCTACGAGATGTGTGTGTGTGTGTGTGTGTGTGTGTGTGTGTGTGTGTGTGTGTGTGTATTTGGAGGAGGCAGTAAGGACAAAGCAAGAGGGTGAGTGAGCTAAATTCTCATCTTCTGTGATGAAAAGTCAATAAGTAATGCCTAAAACAAAAAATTAAGGTATCAGCAATATAATCAAGTTGTTTAGAGATTACAGAGGTGAAAACCAAAAAGTCAGTTAAAAGGGTTGATAATGGAGAAGGGGGAATTAGAGAAGCAAAGAGGGCTATTTTTTTAAAAATGCCTTGAGGAATTATTTGACTTTAAACTATCTCCATGCATACTTTTAATAAAAACTAAAAAGGGAACAAGGAATCCTTCTAGACACAGACATGGAACACTCTAGCAAAGTGTAAAACAGTGCATATGGAATGCTATCTTTGGAGGTGGAAAACATATGTATCTGCATAAATGTGCAAAAAAATCTCTAGAAGAATACCTAATAAACTAGAAACCATGTTTGTCTCTGGAGAGGTGAACTAGGTAGGGGTCTGATGCACAAGGGCTAAAGGGAGAATTTTCACCTTTTTAATTTGAATGTATCATCTCTCCAAAAGCAAACAAAAGAGCATGGGGAAATTTTAAACAATAAACACAATTTACACATACACATATATAAGATGCATTTTTAAATGCCTACTTCTCTCACCCACTTCACCCCCAAGGGGTTTGGTTGCCTTTTGGGAGGCGGGTGTCCCAGTATGATGTCTTAAAAAGAACCTCCCATATTCCCACCTCCCCTGAGGCAACAAAGGGCTGAGCCTGGAGCACTGAGCTCCCTACTCGATCTGCAAGTGAGCACCCTTAGACTGCTCCTGCCATCCCCCGCACTCATGCTTTACTGTTCTCAGCGGGCATTCCGTGCCAGCTCCCCTTTCTCACCTTAGGAAACCACCCTTCGAGGCTTGTAGAGCCCTGCCCACTCAGACAACCAGCACCACCTCCCCTGACCCTGGTCAGTTCTTTACTTTAAACAACTAATCTTCGTTCATTGACAAATATTAACTAAGGGCTACCACATGGCAGGTACCAGAAAATGTGCTGGAGAGACGATGATGAACAGGCAGGCAAGGATGATATCCCAGAGTTTATGGGTCCTTAAGAGTCCACATGACACATTTTAAATGTTTCATTCTATATTCAGTGAATGTGTTATCCATCCCAACCCAAACACATCTCGTTACACCCCGTCTTGTTCCGCAAAGGACTTGAGAAGGAAGCCACAGCTCCGAGCTTTACCTCTCCAACACACAGGAAGCTCACTGTGGATTCCAGCAGAGCAACTTTATAGCCTGGTACAGGGACACCCCTCAATGGAGTCACAAGCTGGGCCTATACATTCCTTTGCCAGAACTGAATTTCCAGTTTATAGATTTAAAAAATTCTTTTTCCCCCAGCTTACATTTTCTCCATGATTTTTTTTTCGAGATATTTTTCCACTGCAGTCTATCATCATACGTTTGCCAGAAAGCATTGAGTAATGAAAAATGAATGCATAATGTAGCAGCTGTTAATTACCAGTCAAACTAAATAAAACGTTTATCATTTAATAACATCCAAAAGCATGATGTAAGTGGAAAGTTACATTCTTTTCTTATTTGTGCTCAAGGTTGTCATTTTTTCTTAAGGTTTAAAACGTGTCAACATTTCTAAGTAATTTTGTATTTCACTAGTAATTTCGTGTTAAAACATAGAGCCTAAAAGGAATGAAATGCATTAACGCAGGGGTCCTTGCCATCAAGTGTAACGTCGCCCCACAGCTGGGAGGTTGTCCAGGGAGCAAGAGTTATCACAACACAAAACGATGTGCCGTTGAGTCGACCACTTAGGAATCAGACCCCAAAGGCATCCTTCTCTGGTTTGCACCACCGCCTCCTGACCGACACGGTGGTTTCACCGTGCTGGTTACTGAGTGTCAACATCCGCCATCATGACACAAACACAAAACGCAGCAGCTGATCTGCAAAACTGTCCATGTCCTTGAAGGTGAAGCGTGGTACGGTCAGTGAGCTTGGAAAGGTCATGAAATAGTCAGGTGGACTCATGACCGGATGCCAGAGTTACCACGAACAGTAACACCCTGGGCCCGCAAGAGACTGTGCGGACACTGAAGGAGTGAAAGACAACTTTGGGGAAAACTGGTGACCCCTCCAGTAAGTCTGTAAAAATTTTCCTCTACCCCAGGCTGCAGAAATCAAGAGTGACATGAAGAATGCTGGACTATGCCCTCACAAGATTTTGTCCAGGAAAAAAAAAAAAAACCCAAAACCCTGAATTAATTTTGTACTCAATCGAAGAATTAGCATCTACTTGCAATTATAACCAAATTACTATTGCACGTAAGATGAAATAAACCTATGTTCACAATTTGCAAAGTCATTTTTCAAGCCCAGTCAAAACTCCACCCCCTCTCCACCTTACTATCAATAGTAAAACTTTGGTCCCTGTTTTAAGTGATCTTTTTTTTCTGGAACCAGTTATTTTCAGATCGTCAAAATCTCCTTCATCTCATGCCATTAAGCTCAGAGTATGAAAGGCTGCATACCAAAGATGTTAATGGAGGTGATCTCTGGGTGATAGAATTATAGGTATACTCTCTTTTGCTTAATATATATATATATTTTTTTCAGGATGAACATATAATACTAAAGTTTTTAAAAAGTTACACATATATATTTTAAGAGCACTATGACAGTGCTTCCCTGTCACTCCCAAACCTCTCTTTTACTAATGAAATCTTATTTCATTCTGGTATTTAGATAAAATGTGCTTTGTTGGAGCTCTCTCAGCTCTAGGAAAGAACCAGGAGTAGTCCAAACCAATCATGAACATGCTAAGTCCCCTTTGCCAACAATTGGTTTAGAGGTTGACATGGGACCAAGTTTTAGCCAATGAGACATAAGGGGATACCTGCTGAGGAGTTTCTGATTGAGAGGGGGAGAGAGAGAGGGAGAGAGGGAGAAAGAGAATAGGAAAAGAACTTAAACCTCCACTCCCTTCATGCTTTTGGATATTATCACATGAGGATGTGATGTCTAGAGCTATGGCTGCCATCTTGTAACCATGAGGAAGAAGCCAAGAAAATTCCAAAGAAGTCTGTTTTTGAGCTGCTGAATTAACCCTGAAATCATCCACGTTCAGACTTCTTGTCGTGTGAGGTAATAAATTCCTACCACTTAAGCCACTTTAATTGGTTGCTATGTTTCTTTGTGATGTTCAGCTTCGCAAAGGTGTGTGAACCACCATTTTACAGTTTTCCATCAAGAGAGACCACAAATGGGTTTTTTTTGTTTTTTTTGTTTGTTTGTTTGTTTTTTTTGGCAAAGACACATAACTATCTCCAAGAGCTATCACTGTATGACCTGAGATTGTGTCTCTACAACCCTCCTTGCAAGGCTCCATCTGCTGGTCTTAGGAGTAATAGAGTGGGGTCCAGCTTGGGTCATACCCGCGGGGTTTGGCTAACTCTGTCAGTAACTTGGGGCACTTGTACCTGAGGCCCTCTACCTCGGAGGGTATCTCCTAGGCTCACCTGGATCCCTGCTCAGGAGTTCCCAGAGCGGGAATCCTTGATTCCCAACTGAGAACTCAGGGTCCTAGGGGTTGCAAAGTCGAACACAGGGGCTGGGCAGTTTACACGAATGAGCACACCAGGCCAACTGAGGACGAGGGAGCTGCAGCACTCACACCCCCTCCAAAGTGGCAACTGCCATGTGGGAGCACAGGCCCAGTGCTGCCAGATGTTCTGAAATTTTCTAAACAACCTAGACATCTGGATTTTTTTAAGCTACCATCTCCCAATTTTTAAAAGCTGGTGACTAATTCAGGTGTCCCTGAAACTCCACGTGGACCAAACCGAACTTATCCGAGAGCTAGATCCAGCCTCCCGGCTGCCAGTTTACAATCTCTGGACTGTTCACACTGAACAATCGTGTTAACGCTTGTGTACAGCTTTAAAATGGCCAGCGCCCTTTTCTGCTCCCTCTTACTGTGTGCAAGGACAGAAGGGCTACCCCCCAAACCCAGAGCCATTTACAGGAAAGAAAATCTTCTTGCCGCTCCCCAAAGATCGATGACACGGGGCTGGGTGCTGCCCTTTTCATCGTGTACCCAAGAACACGTAATGAAGAAAGCAACTGCTCAACTCTGCCGAGGCCAAGGGACTTGCTGAGAGGGGACCCCGCGCGTTGAACAGGAAAAGCTCACCGTTTAGAGATGCCCCGGTTTCTCTGTCCTGGCCGCACTGGCTAGGACTTCTAGTACGGCGCCGAATAGAGGCAGTGAAAGGGACAGCCTTACCCTGTTGCTCGTCTTAGACGGGAAGCATGGACTTTCACTACTAAGTACGACGTTAGATGTAGGCTTTTTGTAGAAGCTTTTTATCAGGTTGATGAAGTTCCCCTCTATTCCTAGTGTTCTGAGAGTTTTGATCATGAACGGACATTGAATTTTGTCAGGTGTTTTCTCTGCACCGATTAATATGGTGATGGGTTTTTTCTTCTTTACACTGTTATACGGATTGATTTCTGGATAATGAACCAGGCTTGTGTCCCTGGGAGAGTTCCATCTGGCCAGGGCCTGGGTTTCCAGACACTTCAGAGGCGCAGTTGCCTCTGTAACAAAGTGGAAACACCGACCCTACCTCACAGAATTGTGCTGAAAATTAAAAAAGAGTGAATGTATTCTGTGTATGTGTCGAACGGGACTGTGGACCCAAAGTCCCATTCAAATAGAGGCTGAGAAGAAACCCTACAACAACTTTTCAACAATTCTACTTTTCAAGCTTTTTCCACACCAGGTACTGCATGAAGCATGGTAAGTACCCTAGTTCCATGTGTCCTAAAGTGTGGCGAGGTGATTTTAAGTGCCTCTCAGGTTAATAATTTTTATTTTAATAATTATATATTCTTTTCAATGTGCATTAGAAAAAAATATATAGCTGTCATGTCTAACATCTGATTTCATGTACAATGACATACTAGCTTACCTTTAGTGAGTTTTTACTAAGTTCCGGGCATTGTTCTAAGCACTTTATACTCAATAGTTCATTCAATCTTCACATCAGCCCTGGACGGTAGGTCACAGTTATTATAATCCTCTCTTACAATTAAGAAAACAGAGGCACAGAGAGGGTAAGTAGCTTGCTCAGGGTCACACAGCAAGGGAGCAGCAGGGCTGGGATGTGAACACAGGCAGTCCTGTCCTAGGATTTATGCTCTAAACTAACACAGTGTACTACCATTTTTTGCTTAGTCTGAAATAGATTCTGGGGGAGGCAACTTATAAGAAAAATATTAAGTTAATACGGATGTAATTTATATGAGGTTTAGTAATAGGAAAAACTGATGTCAGAATAGCAGTTACTCTGGGGAGTGTTGAAGAGGTATTACTGGGAATAAGGTGTGAGGAAACGTTCTGGAAATATTTTACGTCTTGGTCTGGGGGGTGATTATATGATTGTAGACAGGTAAAAATTAATTTGGGGCTGGATATTTTAAATTTGTATACTTTACACACTCTACCGTGTTTTGCCTCCATGAAGCTTAATAATAATAATAATAATACATAAACATGGAAGGAACGTGGGAAGGTTTTTAGCTTGGAAAAGCCTGCGTTACAGTCTTCACGGCAAGCTGCAAGATGGATACTATCACTCCCCTTTAATGGATGAAGAAACTGAGGCTGGAGGGGAGAAGACATCTGCCCACAATCTCACAGGGAGTGAGAGACGGTTGGTTGCAAATCCAGAGCTGGCTCAGCCCCAGGCCTGGTACCACTCTCTTCCCTTCCAAGGTGACAGCATTATACCATTTCCAGGCAGCTGGCCGGGCCTGGGCCTCGGGCAGCCAGAGGCGCTGAGCGCTGGAGCTGGAGAGGGCCCATGCCCGTATTTGCCCAGGCTCTCCGCTCTCCCTCACCCTCCCGGGGCCGCGAACACAGATGTTCAGCTGGCTTTTTCCCTTTTTCAGTCACAGCTCTCCTGTCGCCCAGAACTGCCTGCCAAACTCCACATTCTTGGCGAGAACTGTAGGCAGGCAGGACAAGAGGGGTCTGGGCACAGCAAGCAGGCTCCAGAGGTGGCTCTAAGACCCTCGGTGGGCTCCCCAAAGGCACTCCCCAGCTGGAGAGGCCCTGCCCAGGTGTCCCGTGTGCCCGTCGCAGGCCCCGCGCACCCCCAGGCCGGCTCACCTTGCAGCATGCTCCGGTAGGCTGTGTCCGCGATGGCGTAGATGTGGGGCGGCATCTCGTGCCTCTTCTTGCCCTTGTACATTTCGACAATCTTCTCCGAGTAGATGGGCAGTTGCTTGTAGGGATTGATCACCACGCAGAAGAGGCCGGAGTACGTCTGCCAAATGGAGAACCCAAGCTTACTTCCAGAACGTGGCAAGGAGGAGAGCTTGGGTGCCCTGCCCACGGGACCCCAGCCTGCTAATGCCCACCACAGCCTGCACTGACCCAGGCCACTGTGGACATCTTCCTGCTCCATCCTCATGGTAGCACTGTCGGACACATTCGTATTCTCACTCCAGAGATGGGGAAACTGAGGCTCAGAGTCCTGGTGGGAACCCCTTGGCATTACTGATATGCAATGTATGGGGGAGAGAAGGGACACCTATGTCATAGTTTAGAATTGTGTATTTAAAACAGCTCTGGGTTCAGAGCCCAGCTCCACGACTACCTGTCACTTCACCTCTCTGAGCCTCAAGGGCTTAAATTTACTTAAAAGCTACCATTTACTGAGCACGTCCTATGTGCTGGCCACGGACCTAAACGCCTCACTGGCATCTTCTTATTTGGTCTTCGTATCTATCCACAATTTCTCTGCTGCCCATTTGACAGGTGAGGAAACTGAGGCTTGATGAAGCTGTCACCAGGCCACACAGCTGGTGGGAAATTCAGAACTAGAAATTACAACTGTTTACCCCAGATCTCATACTCTTGACCATTAACCAAGTACCCCCCATCTATAAGACGAGGACAAACACAACTGTCCCTAGAAAGGAACGGTACTGACACCTGCTCCAACACGGATGACCCCTGAAAGCCTTATGCTGAATGACAGAAGCCAGTCACGAAAGGTGACATATCCTAAGATGCCCTTTCTGTGAAATGCCCAGAACGGGCAAACCCACAGACAGGAGACAGACCGCTGGTCTCCAGGGACTGGAGAGAGTGGGGTGTGGCTGCTGATGGGGACCGAGCTCCCCTTCGGAGTCATGAGAGCTTCTGGGGCTAGACAGCGGTGACAGCTGCACAGCATTGTGAGTGTGCTCGGTGCCACCCAACTGTATCCTTTAAATTGGATTTCTAGGCCGCTTATGCTATATTTTACAACTTTTTTAAACTGCGTGTTTTATTATATGGATTTTACCACAATTAACAAAAATAATAGTCGTCCTGCCTTACCAAGTTCACAGGAGCGTCTGGAAATAACCGGAACAGGGCATGGGGTGGGAAGGCGCTCCGCAAGCCCCGCCCCACGCTGTGCGCCTGTGAGGCGCTGCCACCGGGGCCGTGACCATTCCCTGCCGCTCATCAGCTTTACCCATGGGTCGAGCTCACAGCTCAGGTGACAGTCTCTAACCTGTCCCTCAGGAACCGCTTTCCCCAAATGATAGCGTCAGTGCTGCCCAAGGCTCTGATGGCCACAGAGGATGTCTTCCCTCCAGCTCCCCGAGAAGTGGCTAAAGGGAGAGGAGCAGATAGTCCACCTCTGGGTCACGCTCAGACCAAACACCAGAGAGGGTAAGCGATTTGACCAGAGTCACCGAGCAAGACCCTGGCAGCACCAGGCCCAGCTCAGCCACTCCCAGGTATGAGCACTGTCCACGAGGCTGTCCGACCTATGCCCATTGCACGGAAACGGAAACGATCGACCACTGGTCCATTCGCTCATTCATTCATTCGATGTGTATGTCCTAGACACTGTGCAAGGTGCTGGGGTTACAGTAGGGACCAAAAACACAAGGCCCTGCCCTCGAAGGACTTTCAGTCACTTCTTCAGCCGACTGGAGAGTAGGGGTCCCTCCGGGGCTCAATCTGCTAAGAGACAACGGCTTGTGATGGGCCAGGGAGGGTGTGGATGGTATTCTTCTAAAGGTGCAGGACCTGTGGGGGAAGAAGGGAGTACTTCCCACCTTTCCCCTAAAAAGAGCAGGAGTGAGGCTGACATAAGGCCTGTCTAAACATCCATCAGCCATTAATGAGCACCTACTGTGCACCAGGTCTACGCTAGATGCTGGAGAGCAATGTATCAGCAAAAGCCCCTGCCTCTAACAGCCCACGGATCAGAAGCGGGATGAGGACACTTTAAAATAACATCAGAAGAACAACAATGGGGCCCCAAGGAGTAGGGGAACAGAGCAGAGAAGGCCCTAAGCCATGTTGGAGGTGCTCAGAAAAACGTCCTGGGGGAGGTGCTCCCTGCACTGAGTCTTAACAGACAAGGTGTTCACCAGCTCAGGGGCCGGCACAGAGGCAAAAAAAAAAAAAAAAGGTTGGAGTCAGGGAAGGGGAGACATGTACGGGTGAACTGCATGCAGTTTGGTGCTGCTGGTGCCTAAAGGAAAAATGATGGTGTGTGGAGCGGGGCAGGGGTGCCCTGCAGAGGTAAGTGGGAGGTCGGGGCAGGACCCACATCCAGCCAGATGGGTTGGTTCACTGTCTGCCCAGACCCCTCCTGTCCAGCCAGCAAACACCAGCCACAAGTGCCCTGAGGGCAGGGAGGCCCCTCTTCCTCCTCTTCAGTCCCCACACAGGCCTTGGCATACAGTAGGTGCACACTGAAGGCTTGCTAACTGAACGCCTGAGGGGTAAGTGAGCTACAAAGCTTCCTGGAGCAGGGGCAGTGCTGCCTTGTCTCCACAACTGGGGCCTTGCATTGGGCCAGCACACAGTAGGTACGCAGCACACGTTTGTTGAGAGGGTGGCACGTGTCCTGTTCGTCTGGGTCCTGGTCCCCAGCATGCGGCCCCCTGTAGAGCGAGTGCCAGTAAACGATGGATGGGTTGAAGGAAGGTCAATCAAGCCTTAGGTCTCCTTCAGGTCTCAGCTCCACCTCTGCGCCTTCCAGGGCCACACCTACTGCTGCTGCCGTGACCTTTTTAGGATGTGGGTATCATTTACAGCCCGAACTGCACCTCCCCAAGCCTTTGACTTGGAGACAGTAAAGGGCAGTGGTTAAGGATACAGAATTGAGTTCTGGGGATTGGATTTAAACTCTTAAACTCTTATTCTGCTCCTTCCCAGCTGTGTGGCTCTGGGCAAATCTCTTAACCTCTCTGAGCCTCCGCCTCTTCTGACGAATGGGAGGGGATGAATGTGTGTAAAAGCAGCTCCTTCATAAGTTCGCTATAACTTACGAAGATGACACTTGTGAAGCATTTAGCACGGTGCCTGGCATATACCAGGTGCTCAGTACATGACTACACATGCCGTGCTCCCTGTTTCATGATGACGAAAACCCTGCCGTCCTGGAACCGTCACATGTGCCATTCCCCCTACCCAGAACACTCCTCACCCCAATCTTCCCAGAGCCATTTCCGTCTCCCCTTTCAGGGCTCAGCCTAAATGTCACCTTCTGGACTGTAAGCCACACACCGTCATATCTCGAGCACCCAGTACAGGGTCGGGCACTTGGCAAGACACTCAGTAAATATTTGCTGGACGAATTGAATAAAAGAAAACAGGCAGGCACGCGTGGCCCTCCCGACTGCATCGCCAGCCTCTGAAGGAGAACCGTTGCTTTCCTCCTGTTTGCTAGGACGCCTCCTGGAGCTGTGCAAACAGCAAGCACTTAATCCACACTTCCAAACAGATCTGAATCTCTGTTCAGTCAGCAAACCTTTCCAGGGTACAGGGCCCCAGAGCAAGGACCGGGCAGGCAGCAGCCCACCCACGCAGGGCAGCGGGGCTTCAGCGTCTGGAGGCTCCGACTCCGTGGCTCAACCTTGCTTAACGTCGCCCTCCCGGCCCACCTTGGCTATGCTTCTACCTCCTCGACCCCATGAGCCTTTCTCCAGCTGGTCAGCTTCAGAGGTTTCAGCACCCCCAACCTCCTGTCCCGGCCAACATCTCAGGGCCCTGTGCCACTAGCAGGTCCCAGCCACGGGCCCAGGGTTTCCCTCTTGTGACCGTATTAGGAAGCGACTCCAGCTTTTCCCTGACACTTTATATGGTCAGCTGTGGAGTCCTGAGCAGCCGTGGAGCCCAGAGCTGCTCCCACAGCTCTGGCAGAAACGAGGAACGGCGGGGGGAAGATGGACGGACTCTGGCTTTAAGTCACACGGGCCTGAGTGGGACCTAGGCCCTGCCCTCATTACCTGTGTGACTTGCATTAAGTAGCCAAACCCCTGAGCCAACTCTAGAAAACGATGGATAACTCTACTTCATCCAGTTGTAACTCAGTGTCACAGCTTTCTGAACATCTATCTACAGACACAGTCCACCAAGAATGTATATTGGCTGCAGCCTTGATTTTAACAGCAAAGAGTAGAAACAACCTCAATGTCCATCAGTGGGGGACCAGCTCAATAATTATGGCATGCTGCTGTTAAAATGAATACATATATACACACACACGTTTACTTGTACCAATATACCTATATTTGCCTGTATATAAAATATTGCTGGAAAGCTACATAAGAAACTGGTGACTACAGTTTCTCTAAGGAGGGGAGGTGGAAGGTGAGGAATGGGGATAAAAGGGAAAGTTCTAAATACTTTTATGTACTATTTTATTTAATATTTGCATGTAGTATCCATCTAAAAAATGTTTCATGTCTGACCAGATAGTATGAACAGACACAGAAATAGCCACAAGACATGGTTAAGTGAAAAAAGCAAGCTACATGGGGACATCTGGGAGGGTTATATCTGTTACATGCGCCCATACCGGGCTCTCTAAAGAGGGGGTGCCCTGTCCTTTTATGATGTTCATTTTAAAATATTCTCTTGTAGTCTTTGCATGGAGAGCCTTGTGTTATTGGGAAGGTTTTTAGAGGCAATAATGATTTGAAAGATCTAGACAGCTGGTTCACAGGGCTCCGCAAAGGGCAGCCTCCAGTTCCATCTTCTTCCCACCCTCCAGGACCCTCTGGCAGGAGGTCTCTGCTCACAGCCTGCTCCCCGTGTCCTTAAGCAGACACTCCTTCCAGAGAAGGCTAAGTTCTCTGGGCCAGGTGTCTAAGAGGAAAACATCATCACTTGCTGGAGTTGGGAAGGAAGGCCTCTCCATACCCCCGGTCTTCCCAGAACAGTAGAATCAGAACTGAGAATATATCCTTTAGGGTTCGTGGGCGGGAAATTTGGGCTTGGAGGCCCAACGAACAGGAAGGCACTTCCCCCTTTGCTCTGGACCATGTTCCCAATCCCAGGGGCTCAGTGCAGGGTGGAAGGTCCAACTGTCTACAGGGACCAAGCAGGTAAGATGTGAGTGAAGGTGGTCAGGTGTGAGGGGAAACAAACAGGCACAGTGATTGATGGCCACCAACACTCACCCCCAGGGCATGGGAGACGACAGGGAGTGGTAGGACTTGCGGAAAAACAATACACACAGCCCATCTAACAGGGACTTGTCACCTGGCAACCTGGGTCCAGGGTACTAGGGCCTCTGCTTTTTCAAGCAATGCCAGAAACAGAGATTTTCTTTGTTTCTTAATATATTGAATTAACTTTTATAAAAGCACCCACTTGGCCAACAGCTCGCAATCTCTAGCTTAGCACCCAGTACGTGCTCAAGAATTCACGAGAAAAGGTTAGATTCCTTCCTTCTGTGTGCTTAAAGCTTGCCCAACTCAAAGCCAAATGCCCCCATGGTACTATGCCCACCTGCCCCACTCCAGACTTATTACCTCCTGCTCCAAGCCTCCTGTTACCCTAGGTCCCTTTACCATCCTAAGTTGTCACTCCAGCCTGGAGGAAGGCAGAACTTGTCTTAATCCCGGCTCTGCCCACTTTCAGCAATGGACTAAGCATATCTGAGCCTCGGTGTCCTGGTCTCTAAAATGGGATAATAGCCTCTGTGTCATAGAGTTACTGGAAGGATTAAATAGGACAGCAGTTAAAAGCACAGGTCCTAGGGCCAGCCTGCCTGGGTTGAAGACCCACTTGTTTCTCATCAGGTGACTTCTCTAAATCCTAGTCTCTTTACTGGCAAAAATGGGGCTAATAGTACCTCTCTCTTACATAACAGGAATAGTGGCAATAAAAATGTTAGTATAAACTCTTAACTAGTAAATTTTAAATGAATAGTAGCTGCTATCACTGTCCTGCGGGCAATGAGGCTCCTTTGAGAGTCTAATGAAAGCTAAGACCCTCTCTGCCCAGTAAGAAATGCACATAGGCACACACTTTTCCTTAAATCTCAGGAGACTGACAAACTCCCCGGCGCCTATTCACAGGTGCTGAGTTTAGAGCTCATGTTTTAGGAAGGATATTTAAATACTGGTTGAGAGGGCAGAGCTCGTGTTAAATGTACAACACAATACATTTTTAACTATCGGCACCGTGTTGTACAGAGGTCTCTCGAGCTTATTCATCTGGCATAACACATTTTATGGCCCTTGATTGCAACTCCCCATTCCCCTCTCTGCCAGCCCCTGGCAACACCATCCCACCTTCCGATTCTGAGTTTGCCTATTTTAGATGCCTCATGTAAGTGGGATCATGCAGCATGTGTCCTGTGTCTGGCTTGTTTTACTCATCATCACGTCCTCATATGTTGTCACGTTTGGCAGGATTTCCTTTTTAAAGCTGTGTAATATTCCATTGTGTGGATATACCATCTTTTCTTTATCCATTCATGATTTTAGAAGCTGTCATATTTGCATCTAGTTCATGCGTGTCTTATATTCCTCCCCTTAATAATAAAGCCTCAGAGCAAGGACTGGGCCTTGTTACTTGTCAGAGAGGTAAGGAGAGTGAAGAACACATGAACATGACAGTCGGACAAGTCAGAGTCTGATCCAGGTCCCTTCCCAGGCAAGTCATGTCACCTCTCTGCCCCGGTCACTGCGTGTGCAGGGTAGGATATAAGTTCCGCTCTCACCAGTGTTGTAAGGGATGAAATGGGCTGGAGAGGACTTGGGACAATACCAGTACAGGCATCCTTCACTGAGCTCCTTCCACCTGAGACCATAGTCCCATCCCCTAGAGCCCAGTGCTACAGGGTCATGAAAAACTCCAGGCAGGCAGAACCCAGCCAGCAACAACATCCAAAAGAACAAGGGAACACTAGACCAGGAATTAGCACACCCACATGTGCTTATCTGTGGCGGGTCAGGCAAGTCACTGGACATAGCTGAGCCCAGAACCTGCATCTCTAAGACGAGTCAGGACTTTCTGTCTCCTCTAGACTCTTCTGGATCCAAGAGGACAAGATATCCGACAGGATGTTCTCAAAGGCACATCCTTTGAGGTAAGCCTTGCAGAACAGAGGAGGAAGTCCAGCAAGCCCAGCTGTCTGAGCATCATCCGCCACCCGCTTGTAAAGACGGGCCATGCCTTCTGCCCTTATACGCTGGCACAGTGACTTGCTCGGCCCCCCATTTTACTTCTTTATCTCTTCGTCATGGACAACAGTTTCTATTTAAGTGACTAAATGGACCAGAAAGGATCGAGACAGGAGTAGGCGCGTGGTCACAAGGGTGAAAGGCTTTTCAACTAATCTGTCCGAAGAAGCATGGCAGGAATTTGAAGCTTTGATGCATTTTTAATCTGCTATCAGAAGACATTTTGAGTCTCGGGAACTTCATAAGCCCCTCATTTTTTGATTTCTATTTTGGCCTCAAAGACATGTCAGAAGACCGCAGGTGAGATTCACACAGCGGCCCATCCTCGACCTCCCTTGATGGAGAGGACACGTCTTAGAATGACAACCTGGTCCCAAAAGGAACCCAATTTTCTCTCTAGCTCCTTGCAGGCTAGCGTCCTTAGATATGACAGCCGCAGCTTGATAATATCTCCATTTGAGGGGTGCCTTGGACAAAAGGGACTATCCCTGAAGGAAGCAAAGATGGCCTTTAGCACTCTGAGCCTCAGCTTGCTCACCTGTACAATGGGACAAGCATACCTATTCAGTGGCTGTTGTATTAAGTGAGAGAAAGCATGGCAAAGTAGAGCACCTGGCTTAGAGGAGGCATTTATGGAATTATGAGTTGTTTCCTTGTTTTCCCTTGGCTCTTAAAAAAAGCCACTGAAGCCCCTTCCGAACTACCCATTAGAAGAATGAAAAATCGAAGATGGCATATCCACAGGATAGATTACATCGTTCTTAAAAGAGTATTCTGGGGTGGGGGACGGCTGGGACTGAGATGTGGGGATGCTAAGCACTGACTTGTACATGGAAAAGAGCGCAGGTCGCTGACCTGCGTGCACTGGCTTTTAAATATGCAAACACGGACCATTCTCACCAAGAGACACCAACAACGCACCTACATCTTATCAGCTGTTATCGCTGGGGGAGGACCGATTTTGTGTTTGCTATGCTTTTCTAAATTTTCCAAGTCTTCTGTAAGGATTGTGTCTTATTTTCCTAATTAGGAAAAAAAATCTGCAGGACAGTTTTAGAGATGACAAAGGGCTTTCTGTAGTTTTCACATGGCAAAACGTACAGGGAAGGACCACAGGGCATAACGAAAGAAGTGCCTGTTTCCACAAGTCTGCGAAAAAGCCATGAACATCCGACTAGTAATAACAAACCTGACCATAACAACAACAAAACCAACCATAACACCTAGCATTTTGAGCACTTACAACGTGCCAGGAGGCATGTCAACTCCTTTATTTTTAGAGTAACCACTCTGTGAAGCTGGTGCTGGGCTTGTGTCCACTTAACGGAGAAGGAAAAGGAATTTCAGAGAAATTAGGTAACTTGTCCAAGGGGTCGGCATGTCTTTTCTGAGAGGCAAGACAAAGGCTGGGCTGGGGGTCTCCCGGCCCCCCAGCCTGGCACCACCAGGTTACCACGTCCCTCTATACCCTGGAGAGTTGGTCCAACCCCACAAAGAATCTGTGCCTCCCCCAGTCACAGCCTCCCATCATCTAGTCCAGGTTGTCCACCAGAACTTTCCATGATGATGGAAATGTTCTACACCTGTGCTGTCTCATACAGCAGTGTGGCTGTTGGGCACTTGACATATGGCCAGTGCAACTGAAGAAATGAATTTTTAAGTATTGATTTTTAATTAATGTACATCTAAATTATTAGCCAGTGGCTGCCATATAGGACAGTGAGGCTCTAGTCCACTCTGATCTGTGCAGTTGACCCAAGGAAGTCCAGGTCCAACCGGTCCATTCCCATTCATGACAGGGATGGCCTCACAGAACCAGATCGTCAAGCCTCCCAGCTGGCTGCCAGGATGGACCAGCCTTCCGAAGGAGGTTATGAGCTCTTTATTTCCAAGATGGAGAAAGAGTAGGGGACTACTTCACTGAAATCTACTGAGTATTTACTACGTGCCTTGGCGCTTAGCATATGTGATCACATAGAATCTTTGCACCTCCTTCACGTGGGGACAGTGCTTATTCCCATTTCACGGATAGGAACACTGAGTCTTCGGGAGGCGAGATAACCCGTTCAGTGCCGCAGAACTAGGAAGGGCAGGACTGAGATGAGAACCCAGGTCTGAACGATTCCATTTTTACCATGTAGCCGCCCTCAGTGAGACCTTCAGCGTCCCGACCTGCGCCCCGGACACCTCTCTAAACCTCGCCCTTCCCTTAGGGATGCAGGAGGCCAGGAAGGAGGGACCGGCCACCCCACGATACTCACGTAGATGAGTCCCGAGAAGTATCTCTCCCTCAGGTTGTGCAGCACCGAGGCTTCGTTGAGGCACGTCAGCTCGGCCATGTCCTCCACCTTGGAGAACTTGGGCGGGTTCATCTTCTGGATGTCATCTTTGCCGACCGTCACCTTCTTGCCGTTCTCCACCAGCTCCACGATCACCTCGTCCCCCTTCTCCTCCTTGATGCTGGCCGCCTCGAAGCCCTGCTTCTCCGAGGGGATCCAGACCAGCTTCTTGGCGGCCCAGTCGGCCTGGGCCACTGGGCTGTTGATGAAGTTTTTGTCCACAAAGAGGAATTTCTCATCTTCGCTAAGCTGGCCCTTCTGTGCCATGGTGCCTGGTTGGTCCCCTGTGGAATAAGGCGACAGGGTCAGAATCGGGCCAGAACCGAGAGCTGAAGGCAGACGAAGCCCTCGCCTCACCGTGATTGGGAAGGCGGTCTACGGAGACGTTCCACAAAGGACACAGGTGTCCCCTGCAGTACTGTCTATGTCGTGAAAGAATGGAAGTAACCCAGAGGCCCTTCAGGAAAGGATCTGCATCACTGCCTATTGTCCATCAACATGGCGTTGCACATGTAACACAATGAAGTACTACCCAGGGGTTAAGAAGCGAGAAGCACATCTACGTGTTGACATAGAAGGATATCAAAGTCTTACTGTTCACTGAAAAAATAAAAGGGCCGTTAAACTAGAGTTCCCATATGATCTAACAATTCTATTCCTAGGTATCTATGCAAGAGAAATGAAAACATACAGCCACGCTAGAACTTGAATGGGAAGGTTCATAGAAGCACCATCTGCGATAGCCAAAAGTGTACAAAATCCCAAATGTTCATCAACAGATGAATGGATAAAATGTGACATATCCATGCAATGGAAAAGTACTCAGCCGTAAAAAGGAATGACGTGCTCACATATATGGGAACATGGATGACTCTGAAAATGTTATTCTAAGTGAAAAAAATCCAGTCACAAAGGGCCACACATTGTATGATTCCATTTACATAAAGTGTCCCAGAATAGGCAAATTCACAGAGACAGAAAGTAGATTAGTGGTTGCCTACGGCTGGGAGAGAACTAGTGGGTGACACCTAAGGGGTGCAGAGTTTCTTTTCTGGGGTAATGAAAATGTTCTAGAATTTACTGTAGCAATGGATGTATAACTCCAGGAATATGCTAAAAGCCATTGAACCGTACGATTTAAGTGGGAGAATTGTGTGGTACGTGAATTACCTCTCAATAAAGCTTTCTAGAAAATAAAATAAAAGGGGAAATTGTAAAACAGTAGATATAATATTGCATTTTATTTAAAATATTTAGAATCATATAGGCAAAATAACTGGAGAACTATGCACTTATTGAGTACACTAATAAAGTGATTTTTACTTTCTATTATTGTTTTCCAATTTTTCAATTGTGGTAAAATACACGTAACGTAAAATTTAGTATCTTAACCATTTTTAAGTGTACAGTTCAGTGGCATTAAGTACATTCACACTGCTGTGTAACCATCACCACCATCCATCTCTGGAACTCTTCATCTTGCAAAATGAAAACTCTGCACCCATTAAACGCTAACTCCCCGTCTCCCCTCTCCCCAGGCCCTGGCAACCACCACCCTTCTTTCTGTCTCTGTAATGTGACTACTCTAAGTACCACATATAAGTGGAATCATACAGTATTTGTCTTCTTGTGAGTGGCTATTTCACTCAGCATAATGTCTTCAAGGTTCATCCATGTTGTCACATGGGTGGCATGTTGTATGGATTGACTACACTTTATCCATCTGGAAGTATCTATCACTGATGGACACGGGTCATTTCTACATTTTAGGTATTGTGACTAACGCTACTCTGAACACAGGTATACTCTCCATTATGTATTTTTATATTTGTATTTTTTATAATTTTTTGTTAAATTTATGAAAATAGATATTTTTTACAAAGACCTTCAAATAGCCAATACGCATAAGAAAAAGATGTCCAATCTCACTGGTAAGTGAAGAAAAGCAAGTTAAAGCAATGAGGTATTGACCTCCACCTATCAGCGTGGCTAAAATGGAAACCATTGATAATACCCAATGTTGTCAAGCGCATAAGGGCCAGGCCTCTGCACCCACCACTCTTAGGATGGAAGAGCCTAAAAAATCTATGCAGAGCCCTCGACTTGCAATTGCATTTCTAGAAATTTAGCCAAGGAAACAGACAAGGGTAACAGAGGTACAGGAATGTGCACCACACTGCTGTTTGGAACTGCCAAACCTGCAAGCAATCTCAGTGGCCTTGAGTAATAAGCACCTTGTGAAGCTGTAGAACACCCAGTCAACGGAATGCTATAATTCCACAAGAATTCAAGTTGTGGACTTTTATTTATGTCCCACAAAGACTTTTTTCCCCCTTTCATTTAAACATATTTATTAAAGTGTCATTTACATGCCATAAAATTCTCATTGTAAATGTACAACTCAATTCCAGAACATTCTCCTCACCCCAAAAGGTGTTTCTTCATGCCGATCTGTAGTCCCTGTTCCCACCCCCAACCCCTGGCAACCACTAACCTACTCTCTGTCTCCACTGATTCACCTTTTCTGGAGATTTTAGTTCAACAGATCATACAATAGGTGACTTTTGGCCAAAAATACTTAGGATATATTTCTAAGTTGGAAATATGTTTAAATGGAATACTCAGGGATAAAAAGAAACAAACTACACAATAAAAAGGACAAATCTAAAAAGCATATGATATGCTCAGTGAAAGAGGCCAGACCCCAAAGACTACATGCTCTATTACTCCACTCATACGGAAAACTAGGAAAGGTACAACTATGGGGACACAAAGTAGACCAGAAGTTGCCAGGGGTGAGCAAGGAAACTTGACTGTCCAAGAGTCACAAAGGAACTTTTAGGGAGATAAAATGTTCTATATCTTGATTATGATGGTGATTACATGACCATATACACTTGTCAAAATTCATTGGGCTAAAGACTTAAAATCAGCGAACTTTTTAAAAAATTAGTGAGTTTTACTGTACATAGATTATCCCTCAATAAAGCTAACTGCTGATTAAAAGATTTATAATGGAACCTTTCTGGTAAGTTTATATGTATGTGTATACATATTTAAAAGTTTGGAAAATTACATACTAAAATATTAAACTACGATTGTATCTGGTCAAATGTGGGGCAGTTTGAACATCAGTAAGAAAGTATAAGTTGAAAGATGAATATGTTTAAATCCATGAGCTTATAATTTTAAAAAATGCACTGGCATCCTTGTAAGATGCTGGGGAACCAATCCATTATTTTAAAAACTGGTTTAAAAAAAAAAATGAGGGGAGAGGGGTGGACCAAAACACTGATTCTGTCTTTTCTATACAAATTGTCCCTCAGGATGAATAAATAACTGCCAAAGAAAAGTCTATCATATGAAATGTCAAGTCATTAAATGTCCTCTCAACACGAGGAGGCCATTTGTGATGGCTTCTTCATCTTATTTTCTAGAAGTGTCCACAAGGCGGGCGCTGAGGCAACAGGCTCTTTATAGGACTGTCCAGTGACCCGTTCCAGACCCTCTGACCATATCTGCAGGAACTGCCCTGCCCTGGTGACACTCGGTCTCACCCAGCTCCTCCATCCTGCCCCTTCTCTCCTCTGCTACCCCCTTTTGCTATGCGCCAAAGAACTAAGGTGCAGGCTGAGTTAGGATGTACAGTCACCAGGACACACTGTGTGGTTGATGCCCCTACATCCACAGAAGAATATTCACAGTTCCTTTGAATTAACCAAGGTAACCTCCATGCTTGGGCACCAGAGATAAAGTAACCAACCCTCATATCCCAAGAATTGGTCCTGGAGCTGGGCAGTCAGTCCTGAAATGCAGACTTTGCAAGGCAAAATCAGAGAGGCAGATGTGCCAGTACTTACTTTTCTCTTTCAGGGCTGAAAAACAATGAAAAAAAAAACAAAACCAGAAACTGATTTGTTTGGAGGGGATGGTTATTTATCCTGGGAGACCTGATCTAGTAGCTCATTTTTAAAAAGATGGAGGAAGGAACAAATCATTCCATAAATCTTCTATTATTCAAAAAAGTGACAAGGAGTTGTCCTAGGTTAACAATCGCATTTCCTGCATTTTAAAATTGTTATGGATTTTCTCTTGGGACTTAATAATCAATCCCAACAGCACCCTCCTCTCACCCCACTTTCACTGTTATTAAAAAGCACTCCCTTCGACCTGGAGGAATTCTGGCTAATAAATGTCGAAGAAACGATAAAACCAGAATGTAGCAATTTTGTAACCCCTAACAAAATCATCGATCTTAGCAATGACTATCAGTAGTTGCAAAAACCATTAGATCAATGGTCCATTTCCTTATGCAACAGCTTCACACCTGGAGGATTGTGAAAACACAGAGGGCTGAGCCCATCGCCAGAGCTTCTGAGTCAGTAGGTCTGGGATGAGCTTAAGGATTTGAACTTCTAACAAGTTCCCAGGTGTGGCTGAGGATGCTGGTCTGGGGTCCAAACTTTCAGACCCACTGAGTTTGATAAAAAGCAGACGGAGAACTTTATAATGGGGAGACCAGGTTGTCACTACCTAAACCTAATAATGAATTCTTAACATCATACAAAGAAAGAGTGGATTAGACATCGTTTCTGCAGATGAGATGCTGTAAGAAGTGCCACCACCATCAATGAAATATTCTTACAAAAAGGAAAAGAGGGTAGGGGACCAAAGCAGACTGAAGCCTCTGGATCTAACACTTATTTAGAGGGAATGCAGGGCACAGGGAATACTCTAAACAATGTCACAGGCACGCAACAAAGTCCACAAGATGGGAAAGCATAAGACAAATGACTTAGTTTCTTTAACCCAGATAAAGTACGAGAAAAAGAGCAGGGGAACCTATAGATTAGAAAAGACTTTAAGACATCTAAGAGAAATGGGGGAAGGTGAAGATGAAATGAGATTAGCCTCAAGTGTTGATAATGATCGAAGTTGAGTGACAGGTATCTGGGGCGGCAGGGGGCGGGTGGGGGGTGTCATACCATTCTCTCTACTTTTGCATATGTTTGAAATTTTTCACCATGAAAAAGCCAAACAAGTACAATAAAAGATAAACACAGATATAGGCAGGTAAAGAGTTCCCATCTCATCCCAACATACATATACACATACAGGGCAAATCACAAATCAAGGTACACTTTAGATTTTCCAGTCAAGATGGTGGAGCAGGTAAACACTGTGTTTCCCTCCTCCCAGACCACATCAAAATTACAACTAAACTACAGAACAACCATCACTGAAAACTGCCTAAAGTCTAGCGGAACAGAAATCCTACCTCTGAGGACAACAGCAGACCACCTTGAGGCTGGTAGGAGGGGCAGAGATGCGAAAGGGGCTGATCCCACACCCGCATGTAGCAGTTGAGAATCAGCAGAAGTACCTTGGCTGCAGGGGTCCCCCTGGAGGAGCAAGTGGTCCCAGCCGACACCAGGCTCCCCAGAGAAGTCCTCACGACACCCGGATGTGAAATTCAGCAGGGATTGTGACTGAGTGCGATGGGGGTGGGTGGCAGGGGGTCGCGGGTCTTCCTCTGGGCGGTGGTGCTGGAGAAGTGGCTCAAAGGGCGCCAAAGACATGTGGGGAGGAACCAAATTGTCGGGCTTCAGGGTAGGGGCTCGAGAGGCAGCTTTATCCCAGGCAGAAGTGCTGGCAGAGGCCACTGTTCCTTTGTTCAGTCCTCTGCTCATCCAGTGTGCAGACGCAGGCGGCCGCCATGTCTGAGTTTCCATCAGCCTGGCTATCACCAGTCACACTCCCGGCCTCCTGCCTTCCCTTGGGCCCACCCCTCCCAACCTGCAGGCCCACCCAAGCCGCTTCCAGTGGCTTTTTCATACAAATGGCCCGTCTGGGCTCATGTTGTGGACTTTCCTAAAATCTCTCAAAGGTTCCCAAAACCCAAACAAGCAACATCTGGCCTCAGCATGCCCCATACCTCTTGCTGAGCAGCCCCAAGCCCAGCACTAGTGGCAGCTGGCCTGTTTGTGGCTTGGCCTCTCATCTCAAGATACTTCCAAGCCCAGGATGAGTGGTGGCGGGCATTTGTAGATTGCTTAGTGGTTCTTTCCAGGTGGCCCCATGCTGTGGCTAAACTTAGCCTGCAGCAGAGTCCATCTCAGGAGGCCCTGGGGCCAGCACACCTGGTGGCTGGCTTCGGACTGAGCTAGAACACCTCCTGGGACCACATCCAAGGAAGAGACTGGGCAGGGAGTCCTCACAATCAGCCTGAGGGTCAGTCCTTCCACTGATGTTCAAACAGCAACCAAGGCTCAACTACAACAGTAAGGTGCACACAACCTACACAGGGACACACCTGGAGCACCCAGCTCAGGTAACCAGGGAGACTGCACCCCTGGGCTCCATAGGATAGCTACTAAATAAGGCCACTCTAGTAAAGCTGGAAGACCTAGCCACACTAATACAGAGAAACAAATACAGGGAGGCAGCCAAAATGGGGAGACAAAGATACATGTACCAAGTGAAAGAACAGAACAAAGCTCCAGAAAAAGAATTGAACAAAACAGAGATAAGCAATCTACCCAATGCAGCTTTCTGAACACTGGTCAGAAAGACTCTCAATGAACTTAGGGGACTAACAGATGAACTCAGTGAGAACTTTAACAAGGAGAGAGAAAACATAAAGAACCAGTCAGAAATGAAGAATACAATAACTGAAATGAAGACTACCTTACGAGAAATCAACAGCAGATTAAATGAAGCAGAGGATCGAATAAGCAATTTAGAAGATAAAGCAGCAGAAAACACCCAATCAGAACAGCAACAAGAAAAAAGCCCCCAAATGAGGCTAGTTTAAGGGGCTTCTGGGCAACACCAAGTGTACCAGCATTCACATCTTAGGGATACCAGAAGTAGGAGAGAGCAAAGAATTGAAAAACTATTCGAAGAAATAATGACAGAAAACTTCCCTAACCTGATGAAGGAAATAGACATCAAAGCCCAGGAAACAGTGAGAGTCCCAAATAAGATGAACCCAAAGAGGCCCACACCAAGACACATCATAACTAAAATGCCAAAGGTTAAAGACAAAGAATCTTAAAAGCAGCAAGAGAAAAACAGGTAGTTACCTACAAGGGAGATCCCATAAGATTGTCAGCTGATTTCTCAAAAGAAACTTTGCAGGCCAGAAGGGACTGGCATGAAATATTCGAAGTGATGAAAAGTAAAGACCTATAAATAAGATTACCCAGCAAAGCTGTCATTTAGAATTAAAAGACAGATAGTTTCCCAGAGAAGAAAAAGTCAACGGAGTTCATCACGAGCCAGTATTACAGGAAATGTTGGAGGGACTTAAGAAAAAAGATAAAAAAATATGAATAAAATGGCAATAACTACATACCTAGCAACAATTATTTTAGATGTAAATGGATTAAATACTCCATTTAGATGTAAATGGATTCAATACTCCAATCAAAAGACACAGGGTGGCAGAATAAATAAGAAAACAAGACTCTTACATATGCTGCCTACGAGAGACTCACTTCAGATTGAAAGACACACAGACTAAAAGTAAAGAGATGGAAAACGATATTTCATGAGAATGAAAAAAAAAAAAAAGCTGGAGTGCAATACTTATACCAGACAAAATAGACTTTAAAACAAAGGCTATAATGAGAGACAAAGAAGGACCCAGTAATCCTACTTATGGGTACTCATCCAAACAAACCCAAAACACTCCTTTGAAGGGACATCTGAATCCCTATGGTTACTGCAGCATTATTTACAATAGTCAACTTGTCCAACACTGGATGAATGAATTTAGAAGAGGTGGTACATATATACAATGGAACATTACTCAGCCATGAAAAAGAATGACATCTTCCCACCCGCAACAACATGGATGGACCTAGAGGGTATTGTGCTGAGTGGAGTCAGTCAGATAGAGAAAGACAAACGCCATATGATTTCACACATATGTGAAATCAAAAGAACATAGTAAACAAACAAAACGAACAAACTCATAGATGCAGAGAACATTTTGATAGTTACCAGATGGGATGGGTTTTAGGGGAATGGGTGAAAAGGGGGAAGGAATTAAGAAGTACAGATTGGCAGTTACAAACAGTCACAGGGATGTAAAGTACAGCATGAGGAATATAATCAATAATATTGTAAAAATAATGTATGGTATCGGATGGGTATTGGATTTATTGAGGTGATCACTTCATATGCTATATAAATGTCTTATCACTATATTGTACACCTGAAACTAATATATTATTGTATCTGAACTGTAATTGAAAAATAAAAAATTATTTTTAAAAGCAAATAAAGATACATTTTGCATTTTACAAAACGCTCCCCCTTAATTGGAACACTTTGAGGAATTGAACATAGTGGTCAGAAAAAATAAAATTTTATTTGACAACTTCTCCAAAAAAAAAGTTTATGAGATAATCCAGAAAATAGTCCTGTGCTCTTTATCTACTTAGAGAGTGAGTCCATTCCTTCTGGAGACAAATGGGAAGTATTTATAGATGAAAAGGCAAACCTGGGGCTTATCTCAAAAGAATCAGGGTGGAGAGTAAATGAACGGACCCGGAGGGGAAACAACATTGGCTGGAGTGCTGAAAACTGCTGAAGCTGTGTGACAAGGTCTCTGCAGGTGTGTTATACTGTTTTATTTTTCATGTCTAACATTTTCCTTAAAAGGAAAAATATTGCTATATAAAATTTACAAAGCCATCTCCTACTTCTAAGCATTGCCAATATTGCGCCATCTCCCATATGGCCTGTATGTCAAACCCGGGGCCAAGTTTTCTGAATGTCAACGGCGACGGTTCACACTCAAGGACCCCTAACAGGCTTGATCCTTCACACGCAGGATCGCCAAGAAACATCACCACAGCCTCAGGAGTTGGGTTTTATGATCCGCTCCACTGTACAGGTACGGAAACTGAGGCTCGGAGCGGCAAGGGAAGCTGCCTCAAGTCACACAACCAAAAAGTGGCAGAGCTGGGATCCAAACCCAGGTCCAATGCCACACGATGCTCTGCCTCCCACACAAGCCTGACAGGTGTGTCAGAAGCTCAGTGGGGTATTTTGCAATAAATGAACCAATCTTTTAAGGAACCTCACAGAGTGATGGCACCTAATAAACATTCAAAATGGGTCTCAAATCAGCTGCACGCCACAATAAGAACAAATCTGAAAGACACACTTGAAAAGGTAGACGCCAAGAAGGACACACTGTGTGATTCTGGTAATAGGAGGTCCAAAACTAGGTAAAACTAACCAAGGGTGATAGAAGTCAAACGTCATGACCGGAAGGGTAGGGCATGAGGGGGCTTGTGGGCTGATGTTCTGTTTCTTAATCTGAATGCCAGCTGCATGGCTATGTTCCCTCTGTGAAAATTCATCCAGCTGCACATCCACAGGTATGTGCCCTTTTTCTGGAAATAAAGTACACATCCATGAAAAATTTTGATATTCTTTCTCTTTTCCTTTTTATCTTTAAGTACAGTAAAATACACAGAACATAATAAGATTTACCACTTTAACCATTTAATTGTTCAGTTCAGCGGTGTTAAGTATATTTATATTAGTGTTCAATCGATGAGAAGTTTTTCAATGTAGCTGATGACACTCAAAAGGGCCGGGAGAAGTGTTTTATTTGTTACTAGCAATGTGACAACTAAGTGGGCTCTTTCTAATTGCAATGTTGGTGAGTTGTCTTAAAAGTAAAACAACAGCGAAAAAATACAATCGGAAAATTAAAAGGACACAAGAACCCCCATTGCTGGGAACCCTGTCTAATCTAGGATTCGAAAAACACAAACAAGATCAAATGCAAAGACTCGGTGCCTGTCCAAAAAAGGAGAGAGAGAAGCTGACTTGCTTCCCACGGCTCTGATGCCTCTGACAGTTACAATGTGTGACATCTGCTTTGGTCAAAGGAGGGAAGAAAAGGGAAGAGGAGTGTGGCTTCACCCTAGAACAGTGTTTCCCAGTCTGTTCTTTGGAACCCTAATCTCTTGAAATATTTGGGGAGGTGGTGGGGAGAGATTCGGGGGAGGCTGAAACACTTCAAAACAACAACAAAAAGTTCTGTGGTCAAATCCATCTGAAAAGTGCTCCATATTCCCTCCCCTCACTGAGAGGCAGAAAACTTATCAGGACACCCAAGATCCTGGTGAGTCCTGAAATCTGAAAGCCATTTCACTCCTTTGAACCCTGGACCCTCCAATACAACTCAGCCACAGACCTCTTTGCCACCAAATACTGACAATCCCAGAGATGTGCTCTGGAGAAAATTCAGTGAGCCTGGCAAACTAACAATGTTAATATTAGTAATCATAGCTGCTAAATCTTATTGAGTGCCAGCAATTATCTGATTTAATCCCCTCAAAAACTCTATGAGAGGCACCATTACCTCTGGTTTGCACATGAGGAAATGAAGGCACAGAGAGGTTGCGTAACTTGCTCATCATGGCACAGCTAGTTAGGGTGGACACTAAATCAAGATACAGTTTCAAAGTGATCTTTTCTGTATTGTCCATCTTCTAGGGAACAGGCAGAGAACTTGAAGACCAAAGGAAACACAGCCACACACAGGACACATTCTGCATCAGACTTGGCATCTTGAAGGCTCCGGATAATTTGGTTTTATCGTTACAAGGACTTGCCTCAGCATGTATCCAGAACTCTGAGTTTTCCAAATTTGGTGGGGTGGACAATCAGGCAGAGAATGTCAGGTAAGGCATTAGGTGAGGCCTAATGGGGAAGGAAAAGCAGCTTGCAAAATTGCAGCAGAGATCAGAGATCACCTAGTCCCATGATAGAACTCTCCCTGTGCTGGACAGAAGCAAAATTTAGTCCATCCTGCTGTGGTCCTTAATTTTGAGCAGGGTTTCTCGACCTCAGCACTACTGATATTGGGGCTAAACAATTCTGTGTCTGTCCTATGCACTGTGGAACGTTCAGCAGCATCTCTAGCCTCTGCCCACTCAATGCTAGTAGCATCCCCTTCCAAGCCATGACAACCAAAAATGTCTCCATACACTGCCAGATGTCCCCTGGGGTGCCAAACTGTCCCCAGTGAGAACCACTGCTTTAGAGGAAAAAGATGACCTCTCTTGGGAAAGGCAGTTAAAGCTCAGGACAGTCACTAGTCAGTACCGACCTGGAATGCCAAATGAGCAAGGTCATAGCAGAACAGACAAGAGACAGCCAGCCGCCCACATGGCCAGACCTCAAGGGACAACCCTCAGTCCTTCTTTCTTCCTCCCCAAGCCCTCCTTCTCCTCCATGTCTCCCTCCATGTCCTGTGTCAGCTCCTAGGGCTAGAAGGACACTTCCAGGTGATTACACAGGACTGATGGATATAAGTACAGTTCATGATCAAGGGCTGCTCTCAAATGTTTTGATGAAAGCAAAGGACTCTGTCACTATTGGCATTTGCAATGTTTGACACAGCTGAGTGTGTCAGCCCTATACACAGTCTTGGCTTCCTTGCCAACAACAAATGGCTTAACTCTCTGAGCACAAACAAGTTGTTTCTTAGCCTCTATAAAACCGCAAGGTTTCAAGTCACAGCTCTCCTCCCAACTCGCTGTGTGACTCTGGGCAAGTCACTCTCCCTCTCTGGGTCTTGCAATTTTCATTTGGGGTGGGTGGGGGCAGAGGTGGTGGTGGGCTGGCCCAGCTCTAACAGTTTATGGTATATGTGATTCCAGATCAAAGAGCTGAAATTGGACCAACTGAGAATGTTCAGCTGCATTAGTTTGTTTTAGCATCAGTTTTATTTTCTTCAGAGCAGCTCAGGAGTAAAAGGTCCTCCCCTTCTGCTTCTACATTAATGAAAAATGAGTAAAATACCCCAGAGCCCAAAGAATACAGGATCTGTATAACATCAGGCCTGCTCGACAGCTTCCCTCAGGATTTTACTGCCAAGCCGCTGGTTCAAGATTTTGGACACAGACCCCTAAAGCCCTCGAGGTCAGGTGAGCAATACAGAGACCCCCTGACCAGAGGTGGCTGGGCAGAGCCCTCTCCACCTGTCCAAGGTGGCAGCTTGACTCCAGTTTGTGTCACCTAGCAGGCCTGTGGGCCTTGTAGAGCCAGATTTTCAACGGACCTGGAAGACCGAATTGAAGTTCGAAATCCTCACCCCTAAAGTTAAATCACTGCACATTGTAAATGCCAGACAGGCAAAGTGAAAGCCTCTGGGCCTGACCTAGCACACAACCCACCAGCTGGAAGAGCCTCTGCAGAGGAGAAGCTGTTCTAGGCCTGGCCCAGGTGTGGGAGGAGCCAGGTATGCAGAGGGAAGCAGGAGAGGGACTGGGCAGCTGGGACTCTAAATCTGTTAATAACAACCACTATAGTTACCCGGACCCTTGATTCATGGGCTATCAGACCAGGCAATTTATTGCACACACCATCTCACCATGTCTCATAAATGGGCAATATTTATTATTCCTATAATACTACCAAGGTCCTGAAAAGTAAACTAAAGGCATTCTCTAGTAAAAGTTGGAGCCAGGATTTGAACCCAGATCTGTCTGAGACCCGACCTCCTCTCAGCAGAAAACCTTTTCCTTGCTCCACGGCCTGGTCCCCTTGGCATGGTCCCAAGGAAGCCTGACCTCATCTAACAGGCAAAAGGTGAGCAGTAAACCTGCCATGTGACTGTTGCCTCAGGATATCTGTCTAACTCACTTGAATCCTAACTGTTTTTAAAGTAATTCCATAAGGAAGTTTTTTTAATTAATAAAGCTAACTTACTTTTCCTTCCTACCAAGAGCGCTGGGTTAGCAAGAGGTACGGTAGCTCCTATGGAGGTTTCTTTGGGGACAGACAGAACTGATCATTTCAGGCCCAAGAAGCCTCATTGTATTTTGTATCTTACAACTCTGACATGGCACAGCTTAAAAGTCAACGCACAGTCTCATGTGAGACCATTAGAAGTTTAAATTTAGTGTCTGCAGAAGACCATTTAGCAATGTCTATCCATTTTAAATGCACCTGCTCGTTAACTTAGCAAATGCATTGCTAGGAATTTATCCTACAGATAAATCATGCAATTTGACAAAATAGATACCCAGGATGTTCCTTGGAACCCTGTTGATAAGAAATGGTGGACTGAAGCTGTTATGTTTCCATAAGAGGTTGTCTCAGGAAGATGCTATGCTTCCATATAATAACAGTATTATGCAGCTGATAAAAAGAAAAAGAAAAGCCTAAAACGTGCCAATATAGAAAATGTTGACGATATGGAATTAAGTGTGTGTGGGGCAGGGGAAACTTAATTTACGGAATGCCAATATTTGTGTAGAAAAGGAAGATTTGGCATAGAAAAGTTTTAGAAAGATGCACAAGGAAACATGAACCATGATGACATCTAGAGATGGGGAGGAGGGAAGAGGGGGGAAGGGGGAAGAGGATCAGAGAGAAAAGCACTCTACCTGGAGACTGGGGGATGGCTACAATGACCCTAGTGGTCTCAGACACTGGCCCCTTCCGAGCGTCTGTGTCTTGGAAGCATGCTCACCAGTGGAAGGGAGACTGTTCAAGCCTGCATGAGTGAGCAGGTGGCGAGTCCTCCCCAGGCCCTGAATCACTGACCTAAGTCGGAGGTAGCCAGCTTCCGTCTGCAGTTACAACGGGCAGCACTGGCTGCTCCCTGGCTCATTTAATTCCCTACAAAAGTTCCTTCAGATTCCTGCTTGGCGTTCTCCCAACTCAGTCTTTCCTCCACCGTGTGGCCATGGTTAAATGTGTTTAAAAGTCAGTAGAGGGAGGAGACCCCCTGAGAACAGCAAAACCACGGTGAAAGCCAGACAGGCTTCTCCTACTCACAGGTGGAAGCTTTTAAAGGATGCCAACGTGACCCTAAATGAGTCGCCGATGGGCCAGTATAACTAGAATTTCTAATGTTCCTGACACAAGTGAGGAAGTGTAGCTACATTAAAGCAGAAGATTCTAATCACCACCTTTAGTCCAAATAAGAATTGAGTTTATGAAAAGAGATAACACACACACACACAAAACCATTAGGGACAAATTTCTTCTTTATGGAAAGACCACACAATAGGCTTCCTGGTTCCACTGAGTACCAGCTGAATCACATTGAGCAAGACCTGGTCGTGTATGTTATAAATAACCATCCACTGAAGGTGACCAGGGCCAGAGACTGTGCCCAGCCCTTCATACACATTATCCCATTTGACCTTCCCTTAAGCTCTGGGGTTAGAAAGCATTAGCTTTGTAGAATTCGGTCTTCCTTATTGGCTAGTCGAGTTCTCTTAAGTCACTCAGACTCGGCATTTGTAAACCGGGGCGCATAATAACAGCATCTACTCCAAAGGGTTATTGTGAAGGCAGTAACATGATGCTCGTAAAGGACTTAGCACGTCATCTGGCAAAAGTGCTCGACTAACATTAGCTATTCTCATCGGCTCCATTTTACAGATGGGAAAACTGAGGTTTGGGA
The DNA here is from genome assembly GCF_902729225.1 of Pteropus medius. Taxonomy (NCBI): domain Eukaryota; kingdom Metazoa; phylum Chordata; class Mammalia; order Chiroptera; family Pteropodidae; genus Pteropus; species Pteropus medius. Next base: position 14,215,919 of record NW_024349798.1, read on the forward strand.
AGACCAGTGTGGATGATGTCTAAATTTGCTTGTGACAGTCTAGGATTCCCACGGATGTAAAATTGGACTTGCTTTTCAAGAAAAAAATCTAACATGTATCTGATGTGAGAATTATACGGTTGTGCTGAAAGCATAAAATCCACCTGCTTGGACCCATCATACTGACGAAAGGAGACACCTCCTCCTGCCAAAAAAAATAAAATAAAACTTCCAAATAAGAGAGGAGCGAGGAAAAGTAATCCCCCTTTCCTCCAAATGCTTTCTCTTCCAGGCTCCTCCATTCGGTCCTGAAGAAAAAGGACAAGGGCAGAGAAATCCCCAGAGTTCCCACCAACAAAGCTGCAACACAAGGCTCATTTGCCACGGGGCTGGGGATAGCTCATTTGCCACGGGGCTGGGGATAGCCTCATGGAGAATGCTACCATAAATGGGCATGTTTGCCTCAATCTCAGCCCTCCCAGGGAAAAGTAAGGATAACAAGTACCTTGTACGGAATAATACGTCTATTTCAGACACGAAAATTTAAAAACACACGGTGTTTACGAGGTGAGCCCCAGAAGCTTCTTGATGAAGGCCCAGCTAGTTCAAGTTTCAGACTCTTGGGATGACAGCCCACCTAAGGTCATCGGGCCAGCTGAATACCAAACAGTGCCTTTTATTTTAATTTTTCGAAAGGTCAGTTTATGTTTTCTTCAAAGAGAAGATGATAAACACGTGCCTTCCTGGAAGCGTTTGGTCCCACCAGAAACTTGACTCTAACAGTTTTTGTTTGTGGTAAAGAAAAAAGACAGGGGTCAAGGTAGTTGCAATAACTAAATGCGATACATTAAGTCAAACACTGCTACAGTGCCTGGCACGTAAGTGCTCCATCAGTGGCAGCAGCCTCAGAGGGGAAGCAGCAAGGCAAGACTGCTTTTCCTCAGGGATATTCAATATCCTACTTTACATACTGCCATCTCATGACTTCTAGTTCAGGATCTTCAAGTTCCTTCTGTCTAAAAATTCTAAAATCCCAGACTGCGCCAAACAGAGCAAAACTATACAAAGCAATTTACTAACAGCCTTCCCTTTGCCAAACCCAGTTTGCAATGTAATCTATCAGTTGTTAATACTGTAACTAATTGCTCCCTGTCTCTGGTTTCTAAATATTTTACTTCTTGAGCTTTGAAGGGTGCCTTTCCTCAAGCAGCTAAATCTCCACCAGCTCTCTGTGCAGGAGGAAAACTTATAACAGGCAGTAGCCACACTCACTTCGCACTGGCTGGTCTGCAGGAAATCCCAGTGCAATCCTATATAGTGCACCTGCAGGCCATAGAGGCAAATGGGGACTCTGGCCTTTGTGTGGGTGTCAAATTTGAGGCCCCTGTGGTCCACCTGAATGAGATTTTTTAAAAATTGGAGGGAAGGGGCCTGGAAGAAAACTGGGCTATAATAAAGGACATGGAGCACAACCAGCCTCATCGCTCCAGGGTTATCAACACGCACATCCTCTGGACTGACGAAAAACACGTCCCTCTCTGCGGACCATGTGCCTGTTGTGTTTTTAACTTATCAGCAGAACTAAACAATACTTCCAGATCCACGTGGAGTGACACCTGGCCTGCCTACGTGGTAGGAAATGACTTTTCAGTGACTTCAGCTGCACTCTTTTTGTGCCTAGAATAAAAGTTAGAAGCCTGGCTGTCAAAGCTAGACCTGAGATTTGTAAGGAAGCACATCTCCCGGATTTGCCTCGTAACAAGAATCACCGGGGACTCCTTTTTTATTTAATTTTTTTACAGTTTTTCTGGAGATTCTAGTGTAACTGGAGCTGGGCCCAGGCGTTGTTATCTTTCAGAAGTAGCCTCAAGGTGGTACTTATTGGCTACCTTGCGAGCTCCTGGTTTGGGAAAAATCTGGGATGATGGGGCAGAGCAATAAAAACTGTGAACCCCCACCCTGTCACCATAGTCCTTATGAGAACCGCAACAGGTACACCTCGCCGCTCCCCAGCCCCTGTAGGACCTCTAACCCTCCCACACACACCCAATTCCCCTTCCCCTCCCGAGGACCACACTACTTACAGATCAATTGAGGGGATAACGGAGGAGGAACTGGATGGAGAAGTCAGATCTGGCACACCTCCCAGGCAGTGGCGTCCAAATCTCCGGGTTCGCCTGGGACGCCTCTCTTTATAGACCGGGAGCTGCCGGTGGGTGGGGAGGGGGAGGCGGCCCAGGAGGGCGGAGTACGGGAGGGTCCCGGGCTGCTCCCGGCGCAGCGCCCCCTGCAGGGCGGGAGAAGCGGGGCTTTTGTGCAGGCCCTTAGGCGCACGTGCGCTGCTGGCGCTCCAAGGGCGCACCTGCGGCGGAGGCGTGGCGACGGAGGCTCCCGGCAAGGGCGTGCCCCGCAGGAGCGCTGTCACACCCCCCGCTCCCGTCCCCCCGCTCCGAGACTTCGGATCCCTAGAGAAAGGAGTCGAGCGGCCAGCGTCTATTGGGGATGCTTCAAAATTACAGCCGCACGGGCTTTAACCGCTTCCTCCCCGCGCCCCCCGCCACCAGGGGGAACGGTGCGGGGTCGAGTGAAGCCCTGCCGCCTCACTCTCCATGTTATTTGCCTCCTGCAGTCTGGGAAGGGGGCCGGCTGCGCTGCATGAATGCTGGAAAGGGGGATTTTTTTGAACTTTGCAAAGTGCAAAGCTGGGGCCTCCGACTGCTGGGAATTGTGCGGGAAGGGGAAGTTTTCACTTTTCCCAACTTGCCATCCCCGCCTCCATCCACAAGCAAAAAAAAAATCCGTTGTTGTGACTTAAGGTCCCGGGGTGCCAATCCCTGGCTGTGTGACCTCAAGCAAGTCATTTTCCTTCTCCTGTTTTCTGAGCCTCGGTGTCCGAAGCTGGGACGTGTGTGAGATGTGATAATGAAATACTGTAATTTCCAAGGTGTATGTCTGGTGTATGTATGCGAGTTCGCCTCAACTTCTCTCTGCCCCAAGAAATTCCTGCAAATGAAGAAGCTGCCTGATATTTTTTTACTCCCTGCTCTAAGTACCACTCCGTTACCCCCATGTCCAGCCCTGCCTCCTGTGTCTGCCACTGCGTCTCTCCATCAGCAGTTGTCTTGTTATGCCTTTTATCTGTCACTCTGTATGTCTCTACCACTGCCCACTGCTGTCTCTCTTACTGTCTCTCTCATGTCTCACTCTGTTTCTGGCCTTGGTGTCTCTCCCGTATGTCTCACTGTCTCTGATCTGTCTGGCCTCAGTGTCTCTCACCCGTTATGTTTCACGCTGTCTCTGTCTCTGTCTCCAGTCTCTCCCTCTCTCTGCCTGGCTCTCGGTCTTCTCCGTCTCTCTTCCCTCTGTCACACGCACACACACTGGCCATAAAAGGAAGCCGAGGCGATGGGCTGGCACGGCGCCAGGCCGGGGACCCGCGGGCAGCCTGGACGCCCTGCTCCCTGCCCGGCACGGGCTCCGAGGTTCCCGGCTGGTCGGGCGGGGGGCGCTGGGCGGGAGACAACCCAAAAAGGGCAGGCGCGGGCTCCTTCCTGCGGAATTCCCAGCGCCGCATACCAGTCCGGGGCTGCCCGCTCCCCCTGACTAAATATGGTGCCGAGCGGCCGCGGCGCGGCTGTGCGCGCGGGAGGGGCCCGCACGCGAGAGCTCGGCATCGCAGATTTTCTTGATCCCTTCCCCGTCCTTCCAACATCAACCTCACCTGGTTTTCACCCCCCCACCCCACCCCTAAACACCTGAGCCCTTCCCCTCTGCTTGGCGCAGAGCCCCAGTCCCAAGTGGGTCCCAACTCCTTCCCACCAGAGGGTCTGGGGAGGTTAGAGGAGTTGGAAGACCCTTGCCAGGCTCTGAGCTTGGCTCACGCCCAGTCTGATTCTACTAACCCTCCCCAGGTAACCAGTCAGGGGACGGTAGGAGCTTTATTAATACCCCCATTTCGCAGGTGAGAAAACTAAGGTCCCGGAGTAGTGCCCCAGCTCTCACTGGGACTGGAGCCCACCTTTGCCATGATTCACCTCCAGATTCTAAAGGGAAATGCCCAGGAGAGTTGGCCTTGAGGCCCAGGACAGGTCTCCAAAGTTAGATGACTGAGTCTGAATCTGCCAGTGCCAGTTTCTAGCTGTGACCATGGGCAAGTAACTCGAACTCTCCATGCCTCAGCTGCTCTACCTGTAAAACGGGAAATACATCCGTTATTCGTGGCTGTTTGTAAACAGTCCTTGAGATGATCCATGTATAATAAACGTACCGCATTGCTTCCTGTTAGCTATGATGCTCAATAAACATGAAACCAAGTAGAGCTGCACCAGGCCTTGGGGACAACGGTGAAAGCCTGTCTTGTCGAGTGCCTGCCTGCAGGCTCCCAGTCCCCTCCACAGAGCTCTGCAGCTCGGACCCTCTTGGTCCCTTCCTCATTCTTCTAACATCAAGCTCACCTGGTTTTCACCCGCAAAAAACACCCAAGCCCGGCCCCCGGCCCTCAATGGGCCTAAATCGGAGTCAAAAAGAGACAGCAATTCAAGTTATGGGGAAGTTAGGGGTAAAGTTCTTCAAGAAATGATAAATGGGCTGCTTCCCCAAGTGCCTTTTAATGTCTAGACTGTAAAAGGAGTGGAAATTGTCCCTGCGTTAGCACAGAAACGCTATGGAGCAGAGAATGGAAGGGGGGAAACTGACGTGGATCACCACCTTCCCAGCATGGAAAGGTAATGCAGGGCAGGCCGTCAGAATCTAACTTGCTGGGCTCAGAGTGAGAAGTGGCATTTTTAACACTCGCACTTTCAAAGGGGTTGCATCTGATTCTTTAAAGACCTTGGTAACCAGACCCTGACTTTTATTGCATTAGCCTACCTAATCCTTATAACAACCCTATCAAGTAGGTACTTTAAAAAGTTTTTTTTTCTCCATTCTGATGAGAAACCAGGTTTGGTGAGTTAAACAACCAGCCAAGGTAGCACAGCTAGTTGGTGGTGGAGCAGGAATTCCAACTCTACCTCTTTGATGAAAAGTCTGAGGTTTTTAAGTCATGGTCTGCTAAGCACCAGCCGGGCAGCTTCAAGACTCAGTGGACCTGAGTCTGCTTTCTCAAGCAAAAGCAGATGGTCAGAATCTTTGTCTCAGCTACCTACTGGGTTGTTAAATATAACATGTGAAGGCCTTAAATAAAGCATTTCGTACCTTGCTGGTACATTCCAGAAGTGCTCAGGGACAGTATGTACACATAACAGTCATTCAATAAATATCTAACCAATGCAGAAGCTTGGATGTTTGAATTTTCAAAAGTGCATTGTTATAATTAAATCAGATGCCTCCATTTTATTTCTTGTGGCTCAAAAAGCCAGTTATTTTAAGACTGGGGGAAACAAAAAGTTACTTTAAAAAAAATGTTATTTTCACTGAGAACTGTCAAGTAGATTCCCTTGGCATGTCTTTTTTGTAAGGTGCCATGTAATGGGAGTTTCCATGAACTCATGGCACAAGATGGTGGAGGGGAAATTTCTCTTGTTTAGAGTCTTTTTTATCAAATAGCTTTATATTTGCTACTGGTTTCAAAAAGGTCCAAACTGTTATGGCCAGGACACCCTGAGCATGCCCTATCCCCTCTGATCTTGGAAGCTAAGCAGGGTCAGGCCTGGTTAGTACTTGGATGGGAGACCACTGAGGAAGACCAAGTGCTGTAGGCATAAAAAAAAAAAAAGGCTCCAAAGTGTGAGTCTCTCTAGTTTTTAATATTATCAAAGATCGGGTCCAAACATGGTTTACTCTTGCATGTGCTTCACAATTTATTTAAAAGCACATCAGCCCTCGAGTCATCCAGTCCGAGCTCTGCACAGGACTCTGCCTCTCTGTGAGTAAAGGGACTTCATTCCCGACCACAAGAATGCTCAGCACCAACTCCTGCACTAAAGCACTGATTTCACTCATGATGGCCCCCACACTTCTCCAGGTAAAAGGCTATGCTGCACAGTAACCCATAATGCTTTCCTTCATCACCAGTTTCCAACTCTGGTGTCTTACTAACTCTATCAGGAAGTGTCCCAAAATTCTCAATAAAAGTAGTTTCAGTTTCTTACAAATCTAAACTTATTCTTACCATATAATACAGCAAATTATGCTCCTTAGGATTTACACAAATGAACTGAAAACTTATATACATAACCTGCACATGGATGTTTATAGCAGCTTTATTCATAATTACCCAAAATTAGAAGCAACAAAGATGTCTCTCGGTAGGTAAATGGATAAACTGTGGCACATTCAGATCATGTAATAAATGAGCTATCAAATGAAGATGTAGAGGAACCTTAAATGCGTATGACTGAGAGAAGCCAGTCTGGAAAGGCTACCTACTGTATAATTCAAACTATAAAACATTCTAGAAAAGGCAAAACTATGGAGACAGCAAAAAGACCAGAGGTTGGGCAGGAGGCAGTGAAATTCCTCTGTGTGACACCATAATGGCGGATACGCGTCCTTATACAAGTCGTTCAAACCCATGAAATGTACAACACCAAGACTGTTCACAAGAATGAACCCTAATATCAACTGTGGGCTCAGGTGATGTATAGGTGTCAGTGTAGGTTCATCTGTTGTGACAAATGTACCTCTCTGGTGAGATACTGTTGATAATAGTGGGGAGGGGTGGGGGGGCTGTGTGGAGATGGGGACATGGGTAATCTCCGTATCTTCCTCTCAATTTTGCTGTGAACCTAAAACTGCTCTAAAAAATAAAGTCTATTTTTTTAAAAAAGGTAGTTTTATGTCACTTTTATTTAAAAAAAATAATGAAGACCACACAATCCTTGCAGAAGTTATTACAAAAATCAAATACCAAGAGGCTGGGAAGCATTGTCCCAAATGCCTTTAAAGGCATATTCTCACAAATGTTAATCCTTAGTGTACTCTTGGCTTTAGGTTAAAAGAACACATCAGATGTTACATAATCATACAGGCATGTGAGTCATATACAAATGTGTTCTTGCACATAATTATTAAGCTATTAGTTTATTCTACACAAACATATATGCTAAGTTTAAATTTGTCAACTTCAAAAGCTCCCTCTGCTCCTGCTGAGCTTTTAGACTGCCCAAGTTTTAAATTTCCGCTTTTCCTAAATTCCTCTTTAGTTCCAATTCCCACCCTGTTTTTCTGTAAATTAAGTTTTCTTCTAAAACTTCTCCTGCATTTCTAGAAGATAACTTCTCCCAACAACCCCATGAAAACCACCAGCAATGATGCACTAATTTAGTTTATGAGTTTATGAGAATAGTTTGATGGGTCCCCTGTATTTATATGTCCTTTCTTCTCTTGAATTTTTTAAATGTCTCAGCCCATGACTTTTTTAAACTAATGGATTATAAATTAATCCACTGTTCAAAAATCCTGAGTATAGAAATTTCTACTCGGAAGCTAAGCAGGGTCGGGCCTAGTTAGTACTTGGATGAGAGACCACCTAGGAAGACCAGGTGCTGTAGGCGTAAAAATTAAATAAAAAATAAGGGATTATAAGCTGACAAGGTCCTTGCAATCTGTGAAGTCGACCAAGGGTTGCCTCACGTTAAAAAAAAAAAAGAAAAAAAAAGAAATTTCTAGAGCAGATTTTCTCAGCCCAAGATCCTCCTTTGTTGATAATCATAAAAATCTCACGGTATTCTGCAAATAGGTATTTTTCTCTTTTCCAAATATAAAAATGTAATACTATGTTTTTGAACCACACATGGTGCCTCAGATGATACTGTCTCCCCAGAGACCAATACCACCAGTCCCTACCACTGCCACCCTAACAAGAGTAATTGTTCCAGGGTGAGACATACATCAGGAAAAGTTCCCCTCCCTCAACCTTATTCTATACATTCAACAACTAGGTTGCTGGAGATCCTGAAAGAAGGCCTGGAGAACCATCTCCAATCATTCTTCTGGTTCTGGTAGACAACTTTGAAGAACAGTCATACAAACGCCCTTTGCATGAAGGTGAGTTGCTTTTTTTTTTTTATTGAATGATACATCGCAAGCATAAAAGTTGCCTAGGTACAGACAAGTTAATAATGAATAACGCATACAAAAGCACTATGAACGACATGTGACATTCTGTTTAGCTTCTATTTTGATGATTTTATATCAGTATCCAAAATGCTAAATGCTAGCATTTTTTCTTAATCTAGTCCTGCATGATTGCAATTCCTGAGTGTCCACTGTCAAGTCCTCTGAGAAGACTTCGGATATTTATATTCCCACATGAAATAGAATTCATAATTATAATGAGATACTATAGATTTCATTTAAAAAAATGGAAATAAGCTATTATAATACTTCATGTCTGTATATTTAATTTTAGCCTCTCAAAATCCTTTGACTTATAAAGTATGGTTTAAGGGTATTTCTTTAATAATTTTCTGTATCTGGATAAAAATCCTTGGTTAAGGACTAAATACTGACTAGCACCAAATATAAAATCAAAAGTTTCAATAATTTCCAAAGGTAGCACAGAATCAATACCCTAAAGAGAATGCTAATTTTGCCAACTACAGCCTTTATCACTTTCCCTGTGGAAAATGTTTAAGCGAAATGTCACCATTGTACAGGAGCCCATTCAGTTTTGTTCTGAGTATACCTTGTGACTTTAGCCAATCAGGTGCTGTCTACTCTAAGTTGATTTTCAGTGAAATCAGTCTGTAGACTCCACGTTAAAAAATGTCTTAAAAATATCAAAATAGCATTTTAAAGATACTACTATAAGACATTGTTATTTTTCTATCCCAAGAATAAAAATTGCCATTTAATAAGAGTTTCAGAGCCCAAATAAGTAGAGGTTGGCTCTTCCATAACTCATCTTGTAACTGCACAGCTGAAGGCCACATGGAGGTTAAACAATGACATCTTTTAGAAGGTACTTTCTGATATTTCTCCTAAAGCCTGTCTCTTCATGTTTATTCCACATTCATGTAATAAAATAAACTCTCTGTTTCACTTACAGCAAAATTAAAAGAATTAGTTCACCATCTACCTTTTAAATAAATCTTCCAGTAGAAGCCAAAATGGTCTAAGGAAAGAAAAAGTACATTGTTACCTAGTTTAAAAGTTCAACTTCAGATAGTAATACAGATATTTAAATCTAATTATAAATGGTTATCTGAAAAATAGCTTATCAAAAAAATCAAACGTTATAGAAATTATAGTTTTTTTCTGGCTGAAGTGTTCTTTTATGTTATTTAAAAACATGAATTTTCCTACAAACCCACATAATTCCAGCCTGAAGGAAATTTAATTAACATGCCATGTTAAAGAGCAGAGCATATGGCTATAAAGACCTGATTTTTTTTCTTAGAATGTACAGGGTACTAAAAAACCCTTCCATGTCTCACAAATATAAGGACCTTTAAAATACTTCCTAAAAACAATACGTTTTCTTTGAAGTCAAATCCAATAAACTAGATGACAGAGTTAGCTTTTATTCACAAATGCAGTAAAACATGAGGGACTAAATGTTTTGCAGAAACTCATTTCTACAAAGTATAAATATTAGTGATGCATTTTGGTAACTTTGAGAAAATAAATTAGTTATCTGATACATACAATTTTAAGATAAAAGATGCCCTTAATGGAAATGTCATCTTTTCACAGCTTGAGCAATATGGAGATCTTCAACATCGGCGCTTCTCCTCTCTTCCTTTCTTGGGTGGCCATCTGTAATTAACAGAAACAAATGTCAATACTTATCCCAAGTTAAAGTAGGCAGCAGGCAGACGTAGCTACAAATACCTCAGGATGTTACATATTTAATATTGTATGAGTTCTTTAGATAGTTTAGGACACTGAAAATAACTCACTATTTTTTAAACATGATTAAAGAAATCAGAAATGTTTAGTACTAGGGACTCACTCTAATTATTAAAAAATATTTGATCCATTTTTTAAGTGAATAGTGTCCCTCCTGGAGTAAACTTATGGAACACCAAAGCTCTTCAATTAAAAAAACAAAAACAAAAACAAAAAAACCTTTCTTCAAATAGCAATGCCTCCCAGCAGCACCCTCTTGTGGCAAGAAGAAAACTAGCACGGTTTATATCTTCCTACCAAAATCAGAAATCTAAGAAATTGTAGAAAAAGTTCTTCAGCCAAAAACAAAACAATAAAGCTCCATGAGAGTTCAGAAAAGCTCAGAGCCCCCGTGACCACCCACTGTGCTCCAGGTATAGTAAAGAAGGGGCCCTAGTCACTTCTGCTCAATTTCTTTCATCATGGAGCAGGGGTGGGGAAGGGTAGAAGACAGAAGTGTTCTATATTAAAAGAACCTGAGAGACTTAATATCTAATGTGACAAAAATGTAACACACAAACAAAATTTCTGAAAAAATGTGCACCCCTCCCAATTCCCCAAACACTTTTTACAATTGAAAAAACTTTTTTTTTTTTTTTACGCCTACAGCACCTGGTCTTCTTAGGTGGTCTCCCATCCAAGTACTAACCAGGCCCAACCCTGCTTAGCTTCCAAGATCAGACAAGATCGGGCACATTCAGGGTGGCATGGCCGTAGACTGAAAAAGCTTTTTTTTAATGATAATTTTCATAACATAAGGAAAAGAATATAAATTTAGACACGTTGTTAAACATACAATTTTAGCACCAAAAATGCATACTGAATTTTCTAATTCTTAAGACAATTTGATTGTGCAATCCTATTAGTTCATTGCAGCTGGTCGTCCTTAGAAATAACGTAAAGTGCTAATATTACGATAGGTCTGGGTCACAGACCTATAGATGAAAATTTATCTCCTTCAAACTTAGGTACCTTTGCTGGACAAAATTAACAATATCCTTAAGACACAACCATTTCAGGTTTTCTATAAAAACATTACTAAAAAATGAAGTATTTTATTCAAGTACTTCTTCATAGATGTGCATAAAGTTGAGCTGATAATGATTTTCTCTATTATAAAGTATCTGGCCTTTTATTTATAGCAAAAACTACTTTGCCTTCAATATTACAAGCACTAATATCAGCACTAATGAACTGGCTACCATTTCAAAGGTGTGGGTGACTTTATAACCCTCTTCATCGTTTCAGCACTTGGAAAGCTTTGATAAAAGAAGTGTTTTCACGTTGGCATGCTTTGGACTTACTTTCAAATGAAAGAGAATTTAAGCTTACTGTTTTATATTTCAGTGGATGAGCTTGTGTAGAGTGAAGGTATTACAATCTGAACAATTATTTTAACATTTTTATAACCTTTTCAGTGTTGTGAAATAAAACTTATACATCCTTCAGACGATAAGCTAGAGTTGAGAAAGTAAATGGAATGCTTAAACGAGTTACTGGAACATAATGCAATTTTTGGCTTACAATTCACAAGGCATTGCATGAAGAGGCCAAGACAATTTTTGATGATACAGAAAAATCATTTGCCGAGTCACTGTCTTTCTGGTGGTTGAGCAGTCATCCTCATTCCTGAGTCTTCCACAGAGTTCTCCACAAAGGAGGCGCCCTAAGCTTCACTGACTTGAACTCAGTCTCTGGTGTCTCTGGCACTTTATACAGAAAGGACTCAAAGTAACTAACCCACACTCCCATTTCCTCCACCCTCCCCACCCCAACCATCCATCCGCTAGCTAATCCATGACCTTCACCTCAGGGGAACTCAGTTATGAAATACTCTATTACTTATAACTTGCTTATTAGTCATTATGAATATTAAGGAGACTGATTATAAAAAGCTTACAAGTCACAGAAGTTATTTCTCAAGAGGCTATTTTTCCTCATGGGGCTGAAAATACAAACGTCATGGGTTTGGTGTGTTAACAAGTGTTAATGTGTACAAAATCCACTGGTAACAATAAAATATAGAAACTGATATTGTCACATATTCTTGGGAAGATAAAATGGTAAAAAAAAAACAACTTTTTGGAGAACTGAACAATACTACTATTTTTTAATACGCATAGGCTTTGAATTAGCAGTTCTACTTCTAAGCATCTACACACGAGAAATATTTGTATGAACAAAGAAGTAATGCTATACTGCAATACTGTAAAAGCAAAAAAAATATATAAAAGTACATCAGTAAACAGTGATTAGCAATACTATGGACTACTACACAAAGTTAAGAATGAGGTTGAAGAAGATCTACATATAATGACAGGTAAAAAAAGCAAATTGTAGAAAAATATGTAAAGGAGCAATGCATCTCCAGTACTTAAATACACAGAAATGAATCCTGAAGGACACCCACGAAGCTGCTAACAGGCGAACTGTCTATGGAAGGCAGGGGAACTGGAGAGTTAGGCAGAGGAAAGAAGGGAAGAGGTTAAAGGGCACCTTACATTATATTATTTGAATGTTTAGAGATTTATCTAATGTGACAAAAATGTAACACACAAACAAAATGTACCTGTGTTTTGTTTTGTGTTTTAAGTACTTGCCAAATAGCAGGACCTAATGACAGATCCTTACTCAGGCCCTGAAAAGGGAACTAGAAAAAACCCATCTTCTTTAAATGGAAAAGTATACAGGAATGGCAATCAGAGGTGCTGATGCTGCTAAAAATAATCAGCTATGGGCTTTAGATGAGTCACTCAATCTCTTAGTCTTGGTTTTCTCAACTGTAAAATAGGTAGTGGGGAATGATCTCTTTTCTAATGTTCCATCTAGCTCAGAATTCTAAGATATATAGAAGAATAACACCTAGTGAAGACAGAAATAACCTCTGAAAGGTCACCCTGATTCACATATATTTAGCTTTCAGATCTTAAGAGATACAGCAAATACTTAACACGATCAATACTGCTCATAGCAGTTTAGGAAAGCTACAAAAGGCAATTCACATTTCAGATGTTTCCTAGAAGTTTATTTCAATGTTTAAGATACACATTTGTTCTAATAATAATTATATTGTTCTGATAATAAGCCCTATCTGACTGTCCTTAAAAAGAGAGATCAACTCTCTCCCATAGTTGGACACACTGAGCTCTAAACCAGCGGTCCCCAAATTTTTTGGCACCCGGGACCGGTGTTACTAGGAGAATCTAATGCCTGATGATCTAAAGCAGAGCTGAGGTGGTGATGCTAGTGCTGGGAGCCGCTGCAAATACAGATGAAGCTTTGCTTGCTTGCCCGCCACTCACTTCCTGCTGAGAGGCCCAGTTCCTAACAGGCCACTGTCTGGCATTGGTCTGCCGCCTGGGGGTTGGGGACCCCTGCTCTGAACCATTAGTTCAGAGTGTCCAATTGAGGTCCTGTTGCTGATGTAATCAAAACAATTGAAAGCTCACTGAAAGACTAAGCACTCCGAAAGAAATATGAGCTATTCTAACATTTTCGTATTTGCAGAAACCTACCACTCTACCACAAAAAGTATTCTGAAAATGCAAAGGACAGAGAAACCTGTGACTTCTCTATCTATATTCAGAAATCTTGCCTTTTTTAAGTCTTAGAGGGGAAAAAAAATGATGACGATAAAAAGCTACTTATTCAGTATGCTAAAGACTAAGCTGCTTCAAAAAGTACAAATTTATATGAAAATCGGGCTTTTCAATACCTCTGTATAGAAATTATTTCTAAGAATGTTGTCCAGTTATCTACTCTCCTCTCCTCAAGATTCTCTTTCCAAAAAGCAGGCCAAAACTATATTATATATAAGTGGAATTATAAACTATGACTCAAAAGTTCAGGAAAAACTACCCCAAAGATAAAAATGAATAGAAGAAAACATCCTTGATGATAACTAAATGATAAATCTCAGAGAATTCATACCCATTTGCTTTCTTTCAGTAGGCTGTCTACCCAGATTTGAGTTCGGAGGCTGAAGCGAAGATCCTTTCAGAAATGTATTTTGGATGCCATCCTTAGTTCCATGCAAGAAATGAGCTAAAATCCCATATAAAAGAGGTCTATGGTAGGAAGATAACCAAAATCAATTGAATTTGCTTAAAACATCTTTTTTTTACAAGATAGCCTCTGATTCCAAAATAGCTAAGTAATTCACCAGACTTTAAAAAAAAAAAAAAAAAAAAGTTGCATGGTTATCATCCAAACTGCAAACCGTTCATGCTTTTTTAAAATTAAGAGTATCATTTAACTCTAAAGAGAATTGAAAAACCGAGAGAAATGTTAACAACTTAAACCTCATCTAAACTTAAATACAATTTCAATCAATGCACGTGAAGTCAGCTTTAAACTCCAATGTCAAGTACAAAATTCTCCAGTACCTCACATTGTCTGATACACAACAGATATTCAATAAGCACTACTAGATTAATAAATCCTTGTCCAGAGAAAGTCTTATGCCCCAAGAACCACTCTGCCTGGGTTCAAATTCTGCCTGTGCCACTTGACCTTTGCAAAATTCTTAATGACCCCAGCCTCATACATATTTCTTCCTCTATAAATGAGGGTAAGTGTAGTCCCTACCTCATAGAGTTATGGACTAAATGAGTTAATAAACGTTACATGTTTAGAACTGTGCTGAGCATATATTAAATGGTATGTAAATGCAAGCTATACAGAACCTGGGTAAGAACTAACATTTCTAAAAGCTAGTTTACAGTTTACAAAACACTCTTGCCTCATTTGTTTATACTCACCTTGTGATGCCATAATCATCATCCCCAACTTATAAATGAGAAACCACACCTCAAAGAGAATTTGCTAGAGATCCCTTTGATGGTAAGTGGAAAAACTATACTTGAACCCCAAGTCCCATATTCTTTTCTTTACAATATGCTGCCTAGGATTTATATTGGTACCCTTGCACAAACAAAAGCTGCTCTGCTGACAATAAAGAGAAGTATAACAGAAATGTTTTACTTCATTTCCAATCTCATAAACAGACAAATACAATAAACGGGTTGGTTTTTTTTTTTTTTTTGAGATATGTTTACTTATTAGCAGGTGTGATGGTTTAAACTATGACATTCCTTTCCCTTCAAAAGGTGGAGCCCAACTGCTCTCCCCTCAGTATGGGCTGAACTCGCTGGTAATGAATCGAGTAAGATGTTAAGTAATAGCACTGTGCAACTCCAGAGACTAGGTCATTACACACTGTGGCTTCAATGTGCCTGTCATCAGCATGGAGGCATCATTAAAGACGCAAGAATACTTAGAAAAGTAGGCAGGGGGACAAGAAGAAAAGAACAAAACTTGACAAACGCCTACAATTTAAAGGAATCCAAAAGGAGCCAACAAGGAAACTGAGAACACCATTAGAGAGATTGGAAAACCAAGACAATGATAAAAAGTGTTTTAAGGAAGAATAGTCAATATTACAAAATGCTACAGAAACTCAAAACAGTTTTATACAATGAGTAAGAACTATAATGAATAATACAATGAGTTTTATACAAAGAAATGAATACAATCCTGAAATTATAAATATATATATATACGTCCACTCAAATATATATATATTTTATATATATTTTATATATATATATATATATAGTTTGGTACAAACTACAAGATAAATTGATCCTGGAACAATTTCATACAAAGATTTGTGGGAGAGTTCAATTTCATTGGTATGTCATTTAAAACATTACACCATTAAGTAGAATGAAAAAGTTCAATGAATTTTTAGAAAGAGAAATAAGACGTCAGAGAAATTTCTTGCTAGGAAAAGCAAGAAATAGCTTTGAACTATGTTCCTAGGCACTTATATACAATTTTTTTGGGGGGGCGGGTGGAGGGCATTCACAGATCCTCTGGAAAAAGTTAAAGAAACAATGAAATAGGAAATGAACTAAGAAACTATTAAAAAGTGGTGATTCTTTTTAAGAGCATAGTTTTGTATAAATGGTGAGGAGAGAATTTAGGATGCAAGGAGGACTGAAGAGGGGATAATAAAAGCAGAGGGTTAATTTGCACTAAGTTCAGTGGTCAAAAGATTGAGCAGTGCCCCGGGGTTGGGAGTTGATAGGGTTTTTGCAGAAGGGAAATCTGAGTACATACATGC
This sequence comes from Pteropus medius, assembly GCF_902729225.1. Classification (NCBI taxonomy): domain Eukaryota; kingdom Metazoa; phylum Chordata; class Mammalia; order Chiroptera; family Pteropodidae; genus Pteropus; species Pteropus medius. The sequence goes on from NW_024349798.1 coordinate 14,231,859, forward strand.
CTAAATTGAAGTGAAGGAAGCAGTGGGGAGGAAGAGTTAAATGTGAAGAAAACAACTGATAGAGCAAAAACAGGAGAAGAAAAAAAGGATGGATCAAGAAGCCTAGAGAAGTGCCGCTTAGAAAGAGGTAGGGACGCTCCGTTCTCTGAAACCCTGGGAATTTTAGCTCCAGAGAGCAGAGGCCTAGTCTGACTCGTTCACGGCTGCACACCTTGGATTTAGTACGGTACTAGACACACACTAGACCCAAATCAATATCTGCTGGAGTAAAATGAAATAAAACCACCGCTATGAGACTATGACTCCAATACAACAATATCTGAAAGCTTATTTAAAAAATAACTTCTTACATTGTATTATCCTTTGATTCTTCAAATGCATTTAGTTCACGGATGATAAATTGTCTGTCCAATGGAACTACAGGTTGACCAGATTCTGGGAGGAAAAAATCATGAAAACTCTGAGTCTTTATTAATCTAAAAAGTAAATATGATTTTGATAAGAACCACACTTACCAGATATACACATTTTTCAGATTTTAGAATAATGACAACAGATCAAACTTATGATTTTTATGACTTTCAAAATATCTATTTTATTAAATGTGTGACTTAATACAATTTAACATAAATTCTTTTTTTAATGTAATATTTGCTTGCAGAAATGCTGTTTCTGCACTTAAACTACAATACTAGACTTCAGAAGTCTGTTTCTGAGAAGCCTGTGAATTAAACATACGATAGTACCAATATCCATTGGGTGGTGATAATTCTAAAAGTAAAATTAATCCTAAAATGAAATGCTGGCAAGGATACAGGGCAACTGGAACTCTCATACTTTGCTGGTGAGAGAGCAAAGTTGAGCAGTTCTTATCAAGTTAAGCATATGCTTACCACATACAACCAGCAATCCCACTTCTAGCTCTTTACGCAAGAGAAATTAAAATATATTCATACAAAAACTCTACGTGACTGTTTGTGGCAGCTTGATTCATAACTGCTAAAAACTGGAAACAACCCAAATGTCCATCGACTGCTAAAATATATAAATTGACATAGTCACACAATGGAATGCTCTTCAGGGGAGAAAAAACCAACATGGCTGAATCGGAAAAGCGTTATGCTAAGTGAAAGGAAGCATACCCGAAAGGCTACATCTTGTATTGTTCCATTTATAGAACGTTCTGGAAAAGGCAAATGATAGGTACAGTGGTTGCTAGGGGTGTGGGGTAAGCACAGAAGTTGACTACAAAAGGACACAGAAAATTTTTTGAGGTGATGGAAATGTTCTATATTGTGATTGCTGTGGTAGTTACACAATGTTATGCATCTGTCAAAATCCACAGAACTATAAACTAAAAAAAAGTGTATTGTATGTTTAATTATGCCTCAGTTTTTTTTAAAAGGCAATATGTTTAATATGAAGCTTGATTATTATCACTATATTTCATTCTAAGGAAGCCCAAGTCCAAGACAATTAATTGATATTTTATAATTTTCTCCCTTTCTGAGTATTAATTGTATTATACAGACATCTGTAACAAACTGAGGAAAGTAGAGATACTGATATTAAAGATCCTTAACCAATAATCATCAGTTTTTATTCAGTTAAGATATATACTGAATATTAAATAAAAGATGTGTAATAGAAAGTTCTAGCATCACTTCATGATCTTTTTCTTTGATGTGGCACATCTCTGAGACATGAAATAATCTTAAAGCACATTAAAACTTTAAACAAGGGAATCAATTGTAGTACATTCAAGGTGCGTTTGATCATCCTCTCAATCTCATTTCTCGTCAAGCCCAGAAGCAACGCCTATCTTGACTACTGTGTGTATCATTCCAGTGTTCTTACTTTATTTCTTAAGAAATAAAATTTAACAGATAAAATTTATCTTTAACTGCCCATTTCCTCCCCCAGTATCATTTCTCTCCCTCCCATCACTAGAATGAGTTTGGAGTTTACCTCCCTAATCCTTTTTAAATTAAAGACCATGCTTTTATATACATTTGTATGTATACTAACCAATATAGTAATATTTTGAGACTTTATCATCATTTTATATTTTTAAATAAAGCATACACACACACACACACACACACACACACATACACATATTAAATTCTTGTGTATTTTAAAGCATACACATAAAAAAAAGACTGGCAGCAAACAGGATAAAATATAAACAATTATTTATTCTCAGTATCAGGAACTGAAGATGCCTTTTCAAAGCATGCACCGAGTATAAGTGTTTATTTAGTTATTTATTCTCCCCTACAATTCAATAAGCCTCATGAGAACTTGTTCAAGCTATGGAAAGAGCCCATGATAAGAACCTTGATAAGAAACTGCTCAACCTTGCTCTCTCACCAGCATTTTTATGTCCCAGTCACTCAGATGACACCACTTAAAAATGGAATTAGATTTCCAGGCTAAAGACTGTCTTAGAATTAGGAGAAGGGAAAAGCAGATTTTGTATCGGTGACTAACAATAATCTCTTACCTGCTATGAGGACTGACGCTGTATACTTATATTTGTTGAATTCCAAATACTCCCGAATTAATTCATTAATAAGAAGGTTTTCATGAGACAATGATGGTCGAGATTCACTTTCATCATCCAGGGCATTGAAAACTTCAGCTCGAATCCTCGCTTTTAAATGACCTAATACTCCTCTTTTTTCCAAGGTGTCCTTTAAAACTGTTAAATATAAAACATTAATGCTTCAACTTCAGAATAAATTTTGTCGTTCTTAGGCATACTTTAAAGAAAACTGTTTAAAAATGTAAATGGCTTAACAGCAGCTTTCAATATAAACACTGTGACGAACTGAACAATTATCACATTAGCAACCACAAGTCATGTTTGCAATAAAAAATAAAGCTCCCAATAGCAGTGACTTACTAATTTTAATATATTTAAGCAAATTCAAGTTTAACCATCCAACAGCATCACTGACAGAGGCTACAGTCTGATATACATTCTTCAGTGAGGAAAAAAAAGGGAGACAGAACTACAGTTGACACATGGGACCTCAACTTAACCCCTGGCGTCTCACATATTTCTGAGAGAGTTTATTACTGCAGCCAGGTTCTTTGTGTCACTAAAAACCTCTGGTCTAGAAAGAAGACAGTTAAAAATAATAAGAATACTCCATGAATGGAAGGAATGTGTCAGTGTCTTTTGTATAAAATTGCTATCCAGAACCTTGGGGAATGGCCCATTCTGCATGAAAAGGTGGATGTTGTTTTTGGGTTTTTGTTTGTTTGTTTGTTTTTAAAAGACAATTATGAGTTAATTCCTTAAACCAATAGGATTTAGAAAATTTAAGCCTAGTTAGAAATCTAACATGTTGAGTATATCACTGCCATCTTAAGAAATCAGGAATATATATGCTGAATGTAACCTAACTTCCCCTTGACAAGCAAGGATCATTATTACAAATATCAGTAGTTGTGATAATGAGATTTACCAATAAATACTAGTATGGATAGTAAAGGCATAGTGCTGGATTGGCACCATCCCTTGCAAAGGTCTGGAACATTCCCTTTTTAAATTGTTACTAATGGCTAAATAACACTCCAGAGAATCAACACCTCTCACCCACAGTGCCTAGAACATAGTAAAAGCTCAAAAATGTTACCTAGGAGCATTATAATACAGTGCTTTATACAACTGGGTGTAACACAGTACAGTACAGTTTAATATCATACTGTGCCCTGTCAAAAGCACCAAATAAGTACACCACAATAATGTAAAATCATAAAGGAAGCCCAGGAACATAAATATTGTTTAAACTTTGATAAAAAACAAAAACTTGGGTCATGTCATTAAAGAGATACAATCTAGACTAGACTTTAACCTTTCTGGCCCCTAATTTTTAAATCATCCTCTTAAACTTTTTGCAGGTATGTAAGTACATATAGTTATCATCCAATCAGACTTTGAAACAGGCCCATAAAAGGAAGGTACAGCCTTATCATATTCTTGGGATCATAACTAGACCCTGTTTTCTAATTCCATCTTTGGAAAGTAGATGGAGAGATTTTTTTCCACTGGCAAGGATCCTGTCCCAACTGCACACAGCACAGACTCAAACTCAGCAGAGAAGTGAGAAGTACTGAAGCTGGAGTTAGGAAACCTAACATATCCCATCACCGCCTCAGTGGTAGATCACCAAGTCGTGCTTTAGTTGCCTTCTCCAACATGAGTTCTACCACTCAGAGACAGAACCAAGTGAGGTGGAAAAACGTGAAAGTGCTTAAAAAATGTAAAAGCTCATAAAACATAAGATAATTGGCAAACACATTTTCATTGGGTTTCTTTTGAACACAAAGCACATTCAGAACTGGGGAATGCAGGAAAATAAAGGGGGTCCCTACATCTGTGTAGGACACCCCTAATTACCAAAGCTCTTTTTAGGGTTCCATATCATTTTCCCCTTCCCTCTATTACCACGCTTAAAACACTACCATAGCAACTTCTTCAGAAAGAGGTTCTTAATCTGCTTATATCCCTAAGTATCTAATTTCTCTGAAGTTGTATGTAATACTATGTGTGATATTTGCTACCTGGGGAGACGTTTCACCCATTTATGTGAAATCTGTTCTTATAGATAAAGGCATGCCTTTTTTATGATTCTTCTCCAGCCCAGGGCCACAAATATACATTTATATCAATGGGTACTAAATCACCTCAAAGACATTCAACCCCTCCCTGTCAAATCCCTAAGAATGACTGATTTAGCCCCAAGTTCTCTGAAAATTGGTTTTATTAATCGGACAGCGGTATCACTCAGTGATTAATACCTGGAGCTCTGGTGCATCATATCTAGTTCGCACACTGCCTCTTTCTGCATGAATTACTTTGGGCGAGCTATTTTACCTCTCAGCATTTCGATTTCCTAATCTGTGAAATGGGTTATTACATGGAATCGATTAGATAACGCAGGGGCTGGGCAGTGCCTAGGCTCAATCACCGATATCTATTATTACTACCTCTCTGGACATCTGCGTTCAAAACCAGAGCGTACAAATGTTGTCAGCTTAAGGACTCGCTCCTTTTGTGGGACAATTCCGAGAGAGACAGGAGACTGGCCAGGCCAGGCACCTTTCTACCTCGGTCCATCGAGACCAGGGTGTAAGGGTGCAGGGAGGCAACCAAGCAAATCGTTTAGGACTGGCTGTGCCTGACACCAAAAACGGTTGTGATTATTGTAAACATCAGCTCCAAGTAAAAGGTCCGGCCCAAGGCCTCGGATCCAGGCGGGGTCCAGAAAAATGCTCCAGAGGTCCAACGTGCAGGACTGAAGACCTCTCTCAGGTACCTGCACATCCTGCGACTCCTCCAACTCAAAGCCGGTTTAAAAACCGCCCCTGTGCCACCCTTTCCCTCACAGTGCCATGGCTCAGCGGCCGCCACACAGCCCGACGCCCCGCAGGCCCTTGACGCCGCAGAGCGACCCTCGGGGAAGGCTGACTCGTATTCCGTACGCCCTCCGTTCGTCGCATCCTTTTCACAGGCTGCAGGCCAGACGTATTTCAAGCTGCAAGCCTCCCTCTCTCACTCACCAGCCTTCAGCTCGGTGACAGTCGCCATTTTCAACGGCCGCCAGGGGCGCGCCTCGCCCGTGCGCACGCGCAGCCCCGCCCCTTTCCGCGGCGTGGTCTGGAGCCAATAGGCGCACCGCTCTCGCGACGTCCAGTCCCGCCCCGCCCCTCAGGTTACGATCTCCGTGGTTGGGTAGGTGGTAACTGTCCAGAGAGACGCCACCAATCAGCGAGCACCGTAGGCAGGCCCTGCTGAGGGACGAGGGAGGCGTGGAGGGAAGGGTCGGTCCCAACCCCTTTTACCTGTGAAAGCTGCTGACACCTTGGTGCTTCACTTTTGCCCAGTAAGCCTTTCATGATCTGGCCCGCTGCTCACGCTGCAGCCTCAATTACTAATTGTTACCATGTGTTAAGCCCGTGGTTATCAAACTTGACCGTGCATCAGAAGCACTTGGAAGACTTGTTAAAACAATCTTCCCCGTTAAAACACCCCTGAAGTTTCTGACCCAGTAAATCTGGGATGAGGTCCGAGGATTGCATTTCTAACAAGTTCCAGGGTGGTGCTGATGCTGCTGCTCTGGGGCTCGCACCTTGAGAATCACTGTATTCAGTACTTACCAAGAGCCTGACACTGCTAATTACTTTACACCCCTTAGCTTTTTGATTGCCCTTTTATTACTCCCATTTTACAGAAGGGAAAACTGAGTCTTTGATGGCTGAAGAGACTTAACCAAGATCACCAGCAAATGGTGGAGGTCATATTTGAACCCAGACCTCTTGCTCTTTAAAGCCTATTCTCTTCTACTGACAATAATACTGGGCAGTATACATAAGGAGTCCAAGAGTTATTTGAGAAAATAACTGATGAACGAATAAGCTCTAGCATCCCATGGAAAAGGAAGAAAAGGGAACATGGGAATAATGTACCCAAAACTCAGTATGAGGTTCTGTGATTCCACTTGTGTTGCAAGAAGATCAATATCTGTGACCTAGATAGTGCCGTTTAACCCAATAGTAGCTCTTGAAATCTATTTATTAGTAGATCCCAATGAACATATTTGCAGTGAAATGGAATGGAATGAATAGCAAACAAATACTATTTTTTTGAAACTTTTGGGTATAAATGTGTGTGCTGACTCCTGATCTATTTCTTAAAGTGGGAAGCATTCAAAAAGTTTGAAAGCCATTGTAACCTAGAGTAATCCATTCCTGTTCCAAACTAGATTAATTTTGACCTTGTGGGACAGAGGTCTGTAAACTTAGAAGGGTCCTGTTCTGTCACACTTCTCTATTCTATAAAACCCATAGTGCCTGTATTCCTGGGAGTATCTGAAGAGATTTATAAGGGTGAACTAAATTCCATAGGTAGAACGTTTGTGCTCTTCAGAGAAAAGCATTCCTGAATGTACTAATGAACTCGGAGAGAGAAGAAAATAAAAAATGTAGTTGATTGATTAGTAGTGGTAATCATATAATAACTAACAGCCCTTGCCACTCTCTGTGTGGCAGGCACTGCTCTAAAACCTTTGCTTTAAGTCCTCACCAACAACCCTCTGAGGTAGATACTCACACAGCAATTGTAAAGTAAAATTTCACTTAAAAACATGTACCGAAACTGGGTAATACACTGTGTTGGTGAGGATGTGGGGAAACAGGAATTACCATCCCTAGCTGGTAGGCGATAAATTGGTCCCATCTGCTCAGTAGGCTGTTTGGCAATATCTAATTAACCTTTCACACCCTTTGATCTATCAATTCTAGGTTTAAGAATGTATCTTATAGATACATTCACACCTAATTATGAAGGATATGTGTATAAGAGTATTCATTGTTGCACTGTTTATAGTACACAAATCTATCTGCCTGTCAGAATACAATGAGAATACCAAATGCTGGCGAGTATGCATATGTTGCTGGCAGGAAAACAAAGTAGTATAGTCACGTTTATAATCAGTTTGGCAACTGCTTATTAAGTCAAACATATACTTACTATACACCCCAGTAATCCCACTCCTAGGGGTTTACGCAAGAGAAAAACATATCATACAAAAGGCATTTTGCAATAATTGCATATTTATTCATAATTGCCCCAACTGGAAATGACCCAATGTCTTCTGACTGATGAATGGATGTAAACTAGCTGCGGTTTATTTGTACCGTGGAATATCACTCAGTAATAAAAAGGAACCAACTGCTGATACATGCAACAATATAGATGAATCTCAAATGCATTGTGTTGGTTATAGAAACAAGACTCAAAGGCTTCATCCTATATGATTCCATTTACATGACATTTTGGAAAAGGCAAAGTATAGGAACAAAAAAGCAGATCAGTGATTGTCAGGGGCTGAGGCTGAATGACAGGGGCCCGTGGCAAAGGTGCACTAGGGAGATTTTTGGAGTGCTGGAACTGTTCTACATCTTGGCTGTGACTACACAGTTGTATATTTACTACGATTCATAAAGCTGTACACTCAGAGAGGGGAACTTTACTGCTTGCATACTTCAATCATCTTGACTTATAAAAATTACTGGAAATACCAATATCATCAGTTGGGGGACTGATGAAGTAAGTTTTAAGTATAGCCATAAATGAAATATTACACGGTCATTCTAAAGAAGAGGGAGTTCTAAACACATATAATATGTATGTGTATATATATGTAATTATCAGCAAGATGCAAAGATAGAAGCGTTAAAAAGCACAGTCCAGGAGACATTGTGTAGTATGTCACCAAGGGTTTAAAGAAAGGAGAAATACTAAGGGTTTGTTTGCCTATACATGGGCTACCTCCGAAAGATATATAAGAAAGTACAAACAAAAATTGCCCCAGGAGAGCAGAACCAGAGGTCTAGGGGTCCATGGTCAGAGAGAGACTTATTTTTCAATCAAATTAAAATGTTAACGATGTGCATGCATCGCTGTGCACAACCAGGTGTGTGTGTGTATATGCCGCCTGGTAGCACGCCCTCTGGACTGCCTCGAGTATCTTGACATGCTCAGTTCGTGAAATGTGAAAAAGTTAACACCTCCCTTGACCAATGGGAGCCAAGGGATAATCCATGTATCAGATGGACATTTCTGAGACATAATCTACATAGTTCCTTAGTGGCTCTCCAGTGGAATTGGGCTCCATTGCCCAGAACAGTAACCAGCTCAATAACGGACCACTGCGTTGATTACACCTCCTTCTCTGTTTTACTCTTCGCGATACCCCCGCTCGTTTCCCAGAATTCTTCCCCAAATAAACTATTTGCAAATAAGTCCTAGTCTCAGATTCTGATATTCTGGGTTAGACCAAGCTAGGACAACTACCTTGATAAAAAAAAGGAGAGGCAGGATTTGTTGAATTAAATGCGGAGACCTTGCATGATTTTTCATTACCGCAGTTATGAACTTGGCTTCTTGACAAAGGATCCTTGCAACTGATCATCTCAAGTGGAATAAATGCCTGTTCATGAACTTCATGGCCTCTGAAGTCATGAGCTCTTATGATAACAAAATGGGGATTTTATCGTTGCGTCTTACCTTTTTTTTTTTTTGATTCTTATGCAATATTGTAAGCTGGTGTGGATCTGTGTAACTGCTGCGTACAGAGAAATTCCCAAGTGAGGGGAGAAAGGGGACATAGAGGAGGGACCCGAAATGTTTTCTCAAACCGCGGAGCCTTGTTTTGATGTTTTAATAATCTAGTTAGCAAATGGGACCACTTCCCGTTTCTGTAAATAAAGTCTTATTAGAAGAACACAGCCATGCCTGTTTTCTGATATAGGGTCTGTGGCTACAAGAGTTGAGGACTTAAAACAGAGACCACATGGCCCACAAGCTTAAATTATTTAATCTGGTCCCCTAAGAAAAAGTTTGCTGACTCCTGAATTCTTCTCTAATATTTCATATCATTCTAAAAATAACTGGGAGGCAGGTATTATCATCCCACTTAGAGAGAAACTGAGGTTTGGAGAGTTTAAGTAACTTCTGAGTAAATGGCAGAGTCAGGGCTGGACCCCAAGTCCATGGATCATATTTAGCTATTTCCAGTTATCATGAAAGGAGAGGCACTTCTCCTTCCTCCCTTCACCTCTCTCCTCCCTCCCCTCTCTCTTTCGCTCCCCTCCCTCACTGCTGGGTCTAGTAAATGCCTTTCCCTCAGCCTGGAACCATCCTCCTGTTCTGTCCCCTCCCTTCCTCATTAATTTCTATTCACCCTTCAGGCCTGAGTTTATACCTCATTTCTTCTTAAACCTCCTCTGGCTAGATTAGATTCCTCTTCTTAGATCTATTTTGGGGGTGGGAGGGGCTGAGAAAAGGCAGGGAAGAAATAAGAGAAGCCTCCCAAGTAGAGAGGCACCACACCCCTTCCCCCAATCCCCACACCCAGGCCCAAGGCCTTCTTCTTGAGGGCGGACCATTTCCATGCCTGGTTAATGCTGGGGTATAAGGTCCAGCTTTCTCCCTTCAGTATGGGATTCCCCTCAACCTCAGTGCTTCCTGAGGAGGTAGGCTGAAGCCTTTGTTGGGGCAGCATGGCTTCCTCTTCCCCTCCCCTCTCCAGGTGTTGATCCCAAAACCTTGCCCTCATAAATTTCCTACACTTTGCTCTCACTCTCAGAGTGGAGTCGGTTTCCCAGGGAACCTGCCACTCAATCCCACAGACCAGTGATAGGTCGAGGGGTTGCCCCAGGTCTCCTACCTGCTCTACTTTCCAAGGTTCTTCGCTGTGATTCATCATTCAGCAATATCAGAGCGAAGGGAGTTTCCAGCATTGCACCTGGAGAGCAGTAGGCAGTTAAGCCTACAGTTGCCCTGGGAACTTCCCACAGTTCCCTCACCCTGCACCATCCCTGTGGCGGCTGCCTCTATGTACACTGGGCTGCACTCTTCATTTCATGTCTGGTGCCCACCTTGGGCTGCTTTACAGGACAGAAAACTTGCCTACCTTGCTCCTTCTGGTAAAACAAATATTTATGGAATGAATGAATGAAGTTCTGCAAGGCAGCTCATCTCACAAATGAAACTGACTCTCGGAGAAGTAACTGGCCCAAAGCAATTAGATATGAGTGGTGGAGTTGGCCCTTCTGCTCTGTTGTCACTGAGAAATGGAACCCATGGGAATGAGAGGTCCAGCCTCCGCACTGTGGCATGTACTTAGTTCTCACAGTGGCACGTGGTCGCATGGGAGATTTTAAGGTGGATTTTTGGGGGGAGCGGTGGGTATTAATATTGGTCCTTTAGAGAAAATAAAACAGGTCCACCAGGTAAAATGACATTCTCATCCACTTTCAACAGGTCATTTTCAGAGGCGTTAAAGAACAAAAATTCAGCCGAGTAAATTTAAAGCTCTAACTGGCTTTATTGAATGATTCATGAATTGGGCAGCATCCAGTCTCGTAAATAGAATGATGCTCTGAGGACTTGTACAGAATGGCAGGTTTTGATAAACAGAAAAGGGGTGGTATTAAAAGTTGAAAGAATGGATTATTTCAGGCATGGTTACCTTCCCTTAGGAGAAGGCAGGGGCTATATCAGGCAGATTACCTTACTAGGGCTGACTAGGAAATTCCAGATTGATTGGTTTAAAATTCCACTCCTGGGAGAGGCTGAAATTGCATTTAGGTTAGGTATTAAGTCTTGGTGGGGCTTACCACAGTGACTCCATTTTGGGTCCGTTTTTGCTTTTTAACGGAGGGATGAGCACTAAATTTACTCAATGCCTCATATGCCAAGAGGATTGAGGATTAGGGAATTCTTAAGGTAACTCTTGCTGAAAGGTGTTTTATCAGAGGAACCCTGCTGGATAAAAGCTGCAGGTTGAGTTCAAAGAGTTAAACGTCCCTTTATCAAGATTTAGCCACCTCCCTCCTGGTCAGCTTGCCTTTTCTTAAGAGCTACAGCAAGAGGCTTTGGAGAATGGGGGTGGGGGGAGGAGAGGGGCATGGAATCCATAGATGGAATTTTACCAATTGGAGGCAGCTACTTTATAGAAAAGGTACCTCTTCTTCAGACAAGTCAAGACAACTTTTGAAAATATGACATGCCTCTACATCAGTCATTCAGAGCCCCCAAACCATGGCAACCAAATGTAAACTGCTGATTCAAAGGGAGGGGTTCGAATCCCAGGAGAATTCAAATTCTTTCTGGATTTCTTAAGGAGGAAAATAGCTACTGTCTTTGTCTGCAATACTGTTGCACTGGGCACAATCCAAACACAGGAGAGATTTATTTTTGAAGGAGTCCTGACCCCTATACTGTGTGAAACATTCTGCGTTTACATCGTTTAATGTAATCCTCACAATATTCCAGAAGGTGAGTACTATTGTAGAAGGTGGGTACTACTGTTATCCTGCTTTCACAATGAGATGAGGAAACCAAGGATTAGGTCAGACAGCTGGACGGAGACCTGGCCAAAATCAAACAGTCTGACGTCAGCCCCGAGGTTTTCAGTTTCACCTGCCTAGCAAGTGGACAGATTTTTCGATATTCTGGCTGGACAAGACAAATGTGCGATTGTTGAAATAAACTCACAGATCCATACAATCAGGACTTTTTCATGCTGGAAAAGAATCTAGGATAAAGATGGTGCCCTCTCTAAAATCTCTCCTACCTTTGTCCCAATTAGGGCTTAGGTCTTGCCTCTTCTCTCTGATCTCCATTCTTTGTGAGAATATACACGGTTTGCTCAAACCGAAGCAGAGAAGGGTCAAGTACCTCCCTCAGGTCACAGAAGCGATTCATGACAGAGCTAGTTTTGAACCCAGCCAGGCAAGGTGACATCTGGGTAGTCACTTTGCTCCTCTGCCTCTTGATAATATTCTTACAAACACATGCCCATCCCCTTGCAGCTCTGATTTTCCACCTAAGACACTTTTGCAGGGTCCCGGTTATCTGCATCAGCTCTGTTATCACTCGGAACTGGGTATGAATGCTGGCTAGTTATGTGGCCTTAGGCAAATTGCTGTACTTGTCTGAGACTTGTCCTGATCTCTAAAAAGGAGAATATGTATAATAATATCTGCCTGGGATATTGTTGTGGCTATCATTAGCTAATGACTGCTAAGCACTGACAGGTTTTTAGAAAACTACCTTCATTTTATCAGTAGTTAGAAAAATTAACTGATACAGAAAAAAAAGTTTAATCAGATAGAAGAGAGAAACCCAAGAGTATTTACTGGTGGCTCCTCTTGGAGGGAACCTAAATACGATGAGAAAAAAACAAGCACTGTGAACTAGAGGCAGACAGGCAGTCCAGGTGAGACAGGCTATGCCACCTTTTGAAGTGTCTAAATGCTTCAGCCATGAAACCAATTTTTATTTACTTAGCCCAGCTCTGGGGGCCGGGGGCGGGGCGGGATCCTGGGGTATGTGGGGCTGAAAACTGGTGATGTGGCCGTCTTTTATCAGAGAAAGTGACACATCAGAACCTTAAAACTGAATTTTCCAGGGGCTTTTGCAAGCTTGTTCCCTGCAACTCTTGTTAGTTTGAGTTCAGACAAACATAATATTTTTTAAAAATGAATGTTTTATCTGACTTTATTTTCAAAGACAGTTTGACCCTTGAACAATATGGTCTAAAGGTCAAATTAACTTTGGGGTTCCAATGTAAATTCTACAGAACATCTATGAGAACATTTGTACGGAAACTTTATAAATGTCCCTTCTCGAATATAAGTAATATGTAATAACACCAATTGTCTTGTCAATAATTAATCAAGTAGATTATGGGGCAGTTTAAAGCGTCCAAAAATTATGTTCCTGAAGGATTTGTCTAGATTAAAGATCTCCCTCAGTCCTTTTCAGGAGACAAACGGATCCTGGGCAGATTTGGGTAGATTTTTTCAGAGTAAGCCAGAGGACCATGTCAAATTGGCCGCTATCTCCCTGCCTTATTTTCACCCCACTCCTTACTCCTGCCACTAAAACAAATTAAAAACAAACAAACAAACAAACAACAACAACAAAAAACCGCTCCTAATTGATCAGACTATTTTTTTTTCCCGGATGCAAATCAAACTGTCTTATTGGTAAGAAAATTTAATGTTAACTGTAACTAGAAATCCACGTGCCTGGCAGTTTTAAAGGCTGACTTATGCCTTTGGCCCTGGTTCCCTTTCTTTACATTATCGTGGATTTCCCCAGGGATGTCACTAGTATATATGGTGGCCTTAAGAGAAAAGGCTCCTCTGGACAGATAACTTCTTTAAAAAAAAAAGATCTTCTTTGGGAAGAATCAGCCCCATACCAAGGAGAACGAGCTAAAATTCAACTACCTACTCAGTGGGGAACATCTAATTTAGAACATGGAGGAAACTTGCATGCAAGTGCCCTTTTAAATCCTCCTCCATAGATGGACACCATTTTCTTAAGATTTGATGAGATGACTAAAGCTGTCTCCAGTGTCACATTCAAGCACTGCAACGGTCAGAGGAGACAAGAGAATAATTTCTGGAATTTCTCTCGGAGAGCCATGAAGAAGTTCCCCAGAAACACTGAGCAAAGCTGTTTTCATATTCCGTTCTTCTAAACTGGGTTACATGTCCATTCATTTTTTTAACTTATTGAGGTAAATGTCACCTAACGTAAAAATCACCGTTTTAAATTATACAATTCAATGGCTTTAGCGCATTGAAAATGTCATGTAACCATCACCTCTATCTATTCTAGAGTATCTTCATCACACCAAAAAGAAACTGTACCCATTAAGCGGTCGCTCTCCATTTCCCCCTTCCCCAACCCACGAGGCCCTGACAACTGGTAATTTATCTCCATCTCTGCAAATTTGACTTGTCTGGACTTTTCATATAAATGGATTTATATGATAAGGGCCTTTATGTCTGGGTTCCTTCATTTCACATGTTTTCAGGGTTCACCCAAGTCGTAGCACATAGCAGTACTTAACTACTTTTTATGTCTGAATTCTATTCCATTGTATGGATAGACTACATATTATTTATCTGGTTATCAGCTGATGGACATTTGGGTTGTTTTGACTTTTCACTATTATAGGTAATGTGGCTGTGAACATTTGCGTACAGACTAATGTTCGAATACCTGTTTTCATTTCTCAGGTATATACCTAGGCATGGAATTGCTGGGTAATATGGTGATTCTCTGTTTACCTTTTTAAAGGAATTGCCAAACTGTTTTCCACAGAGACTGCACTATTTTACATTATTATCAGCAATATGTGAAGGTTCCAGTTCTCCACATCTTCGTCAATGATTCTTATTTTTCTTTCCCTTTTTAAAAAATTATAGTCATCCTAGTGTCTGTGAAGTGGCATCTAATTTTGTGTGTATGTGTGTTTTATTAAAGTATTGTTAAAGTACAATCTATATTAGTTTCAGGTGTACAACATAGCAATCCTGCATTTATATAATTTACAATGGGATCACCATGAAATGTCTTTATTTAAATTTTCATAGTGACTAACGATGTTGAGCTACTTTTCCTGTACTTCCTGGCTATTCAAATATCTTCTTTGGAGAAATGTCTATTCAAATCCTTGGCCCACTTCTGAACTGACTTCTTTGTTTTGAGTTTTAAAAATTCTTTACATATTCTTGTGATAATGA
Source organism: Pteropus medius (assembly GCF_902729225.1). Classification (NCBI taxonomy): domain Eukaryota; kingdom Metazoa; phylum Chordata; class Mammalia; order Chiroptera; family Pteropodidae; genus Pteropus; species Pteropus medius. Next base: position 14,246,982 of record NW_024349798.1, read on the forward strand.
CTAACTGGAACTTTAAGCAAACATAATTCATTGGGAGGGTCTATGGAAGGAGCAAGGGCTGATGGAAGTTCTTGCACTTTATGTAATTGCGAGAACTCTACACACGAGAACCCTACAGGAAGACAATTTCCCGGCAAGACGGCGGAGCAGATAACACTGTGCTTGCCTCCTCTCGCGACAACATCAAAATTACAGCTAAATTACAGAACGACCGTCATTGAAAATCACCTGAAGTCTAGCGGAACAGAAGTCCTACCACTAAGGACAATAGCAGATCACCTTGAATCTGGTAGGAGGGTTGGAGACACGGAATGGGCAGGTCCCACGCCCGCATGTGGCTGTTAAAAATTGGGAGGGGGTGATATCTTGGCTGCAGGGTTCCCGTGAAGGAGCAAGGGGTCCCAGCCGACAATAGGCTCCCTAGTTCCAGTGGCAAGAAGAGAAGTCCCCACAACACCTGGATGTGAAATTCAGCAGAGATTGTGACTGAGAGAGATGGGGGGCTGCGGGGGTCACAGGTGTTCCTCTTGGAGGGCCCGCACGTGGACTTACCTGCTGATGGACCCACTCACTCTGGGTGGTGGTGCTGAGGAAGCTGCTCAAAGGGCGCCAAGGACATGTGGGGAGGAACCAAATTGTCTGGCTTCAGGGTGGGGGCTCGAGGGGCAGCTTTATCCCAGACAGAAGTGCTGGCAGAGGCCACTGTTCCTTTGTTCAGTCCTCCCCTCACCTAGTGTGCAGATGCAGGGGGCCGCCATGTCTGAGTTTCTATCAGCTTGGCTACCACCGGTCACACTCCGGGCCTCCTGCCTTCCCTCGGCCCCGCCCCTCCCAATGTGCGGTCCCACCCAAGCCACTTCCAGTGGCTTTTTCATACAAACGGCCTGTCTGGGCTCATGTTGTGGAGTTTCCTAAAATCTCTCAAAGGTTCACAAAACCCAAACAAGCAACATCTGGCCTCGGCATGTCCCATACCTGTTGCTGAGCAGCCCCAAGTCCAGCATAAGCATCAGCTGGCCTCGGTTTGTGGCTTGGCCTCTCAAGGCACTTCCAAGCTCAGAAGGGTGGCAATCATTTGTAGATTGCTTGGTGGTTCCTGCCAGGTGGCCCCAGGCAGGGCACAGGCTGTGGCTGAAATTGGTTTACAGTGGGGCCCCTCCCAGGAGGCCCCAGGGCTGGAACGCCTGGTGGCTGGCTTCCCTCTGAGCTGGAGCACCACCCAGGACCACATCCTAGGACAACACAAAGGGTAGACTCAGAGCCCTGTTAAAGTGAATCTTGCTCTATAGGGTCAGCCCCTTTACAAGGGCTCCTCCATTGTAGTCACCAACCAATCAGCCAGAGGATCAGTCCCTCCCATTGATGCGCAAACATCTACCAAGGCTCAACTACAATAGGAAGGCACGCAGGACCCATACAAGAAACACACCTGGAACACCCAGCTCAGGTGACAAAGGAGACTGAGTCCCTAAGCCCCACAGGACACCTACTACATAAGGCCACTTTACTAAGACTGGGCAACATAGCAGCCCTACCTAGTACATAGAAACAAACAGAGGGAGGCAGCCAAAATGGGGAGACAAAGATACATGTACCAAGTGAAAGAACAGAACAAAGCTCCAGAAAAAGAATTGAACAAAATGGAGACAAGCAATCTACCAGATGCCAAATTCAGAAACTGGTTATAAGGATGCTCGATGAATTTAGGGGAAGAGGAGATGAACTCAGTGAGAACTTTAACAAAGAGATAGAAAACACAAAAGTGGAGATATAAAACAAAAAAGAACCAGTCAGAAATAAAGAATACAATAACTGAAATGAAGACTACTTTAAGAGGAATTGACAATCAATTAGATGAAGCTGAGGATCAAAATGGCAATTTTGAAGATAAGGTAGCAGAAAAAAAACAATCAGAACAGCAACAAGAAAAAAGAAACCCTCCAAAATGAGAATAGTTTAAGGGGCCTTGGAGCCAACATCAAGCATACCAACGTTCTCATTGTAGGGGTACCAGAAGAAGAAGAAGAAGAGAGAGAGCAAGGATTTGAAAACCTGTTTCAAGAAATAATGATGGAAAACTTCCCTAACCTGGTGAAGGAAACACATACAAGCCGACGAAGCACAGAGAGTCCCAAACAAGATGAACCCAAAGAAGCCCGCGCCAAGACACATCATAATTAAAATGCCAAAGATTAAAGACAAAGAGAGAATAAAAGCAGCAAGAGAAAAGCAGTGGCCTCCAAGAGAGCTCTCCCATAAGACCGTCAGCGGATTTCTCAAAAGAAACTTTGCGGGTCAGAAGGGAATGGCATGAAATATTCAAAGTGATGAAAAAGACCTACAAATAAGATTACCATAGCCAGCAAAGCTATCGTTTAGAAATGAAGGACAGATAAGAGCTTCCCAGATAAGAAAAAGCTAAAGGATTTCATCAATACCAATCCAGTATTTCAGGAAGTGTTGGAGAGATTTCTTTAAGAAGAAGAAAAAAGAAAAAAAGAAAAAAATACGAATAATAAAATAGCAATAACTACATATCTAACAACAATTACTTTCAATGTAAATGGATTAAATGCTCTAATCAAAAGATAGGGTGGCCGAATGGATAAGAAAATAAGACCCCTACATATGCTTCCTAGAAGACTCACTTCAGATCAAAAGATGCACAGACTGAAAGTAAAGAGACGGAAAAAGATATTTTATGAAAATGGCAACAAACAAACAAAAGCTGGGGTAGCAATGCTTATACCAGACAAAATAGGCTTTAAAACAAAGCCTATAATGAGAGACAAAGAAGGACCCAGTAATCCCACTTATGGATATTCATCCGAAGAAACCCAAAACACTACTTTGAAGGGACATGTGAATCCATATGTTCATTGCAGCATTATTTACAATAGTCAAGATATGGAGGCAACCTGGGTGTCCATCATTAGATGAATGAATTAAGAAGAGGTGGTACACATATACAATGGAATACTACTCAGCCATAAAAAATAATGACATCTTCCCACCTGCAATAACATGGATGGACCTACGAGGTACTGTGCTCAGTGGAGTAAGTCAGAGAAAGATAAATGACATATGATTTCGCTCACATGAAATCCAAAGAACAAAGTAAACAAACAAAAAAAAAAACAGAAACAAACTCATAGATACAGAGAACATTTTTTATGGTTACCTGATGGGAAGGAGTTTGGGGGAGTAGGTGAAAAAAGGGAAGGGATTAAGAAGTACAAATTGGTAGTTATAAAACGTCAGGGGATGCAAGGTATAGCATGAGGAATATAGTCAATATTGTAATAACAATGCGTAGTATCAAATGGGTACTAGATTTATTGGGGTGATCACTCTATAGGTTATATAAATATCTAATCACAATGTTGTATACCTGAAACTAATATAATATTGTATTCCAATTGTAATTTAAAAATAAAAAATTATTTAAAAACCTTACAAGAAGAACTCTATGTTTATCATAAAGCTCTACGATTTTAACTTCCTTTTCCCCCTCTATAAATACCCCTCCACCTTGACTCACAGGCCAAAGTATGCACATGGCTTGCAACCTTTTTCCCCCTCTAAATAAATCCTTTTTAATAATGAAACATTGAGTCAATATTATTTTTCAGTCAACATTGGATACTGGAGTTTTATCAAACATATGATTTGCAAATATTTTCTTCTATTCTCTGGGTAGTCTTTTCATTGTCTTGATAGTGTTTTTAATTTTGATGAAGTCCAGTTTATTTATTTTTGTTGTTGTTGCTTTTGCTTTTGGTGTCATATTTAAGAAACTATTGCCAAAACCAAGATCATGAAGATTTGCTTCTAGGTTTTCTTCTAAGTATTTTTATAGTTTCTTTTCTTTCTTCCTTCCTTCCTTCCTTCCTTCCTTCCTTCCTTCCTTCTTCACCTTCTTCCTTCCTTCCTTCCTTCCTTCCTTCCTTTCTTCCTTTCTTTCTTCCTTCCTTCTTTCCTTCCTTCCTTTCTTCCTTTCTTTCACAACTTCTTTCCTTCTTTCCTTCCTTCCTTCCTTCTTCCTTCCTTCCTTCCTTCCTTCCTTCCTTCAGCTATTCCTTCCTTCCTTCCTTCCTTTTCTTTCTTTCTCTCTCTCTTTCTCTCTCTCTCTCTCTCTCTCTCTCTCTCTCTCTCTCTCTCTCTCTCTCTCTCTCTCACTTCTCCTCTCTCTCTCTTTTTTTAGTATTTTATAGTTTTAACTCATATTTAGGTTGTTGATCCATTTTGAGTTAATTTTTGTACATGATGTGAGTTCAATGTCCAACCTCCTTTTGCATGTAAATATCCAGTTGTCCCAGGACCATTTATTGAAGGGATTACTCTTCCCCCAATGAATGCCCTTGGCACTCTTGTCAAAACTCAATTGACTATAGACGTATGGGTTTATTTACAGAATCTCAATTCTGCTATATGACTATCCTTATTGTCAGTACCACAATGTTCAGTTATAGTAGCTTTGCAGTAAGTGTGAGTCTTTCAACTTTGTTCTTTATCTTGATTTTTTTGGCTTTCTAGGGGCCCTTGCAATACCTTATATATTTTCTTTCTGGCTTTTCCATGTCTGTAAAAAAAGACATTGGGATTTTGATAAGGAAGGCATTAAATCTATAGATTGCTACTGTGTAGTATTTCCATCTTAAATATTAAGTCTTCCAATCCACAGACACATGATGTCTTTCCATGTATTTAGGTTTTTAATTTCAGCAATGTTTTGTAGTTTTCAGGGCCAGGTATCAAACAGCTAGGGACAGCCCCTACACCTCAGGGCTTGCTGAAATTATTCAAACTAGCCAATCCTAAGCCTACTCACCCTACCTACACCATTTCTTTTGAAACTTCAGTGGAGGCTTTTGCCCACAGTTCCCCCTTGTCCCTCTGCCTCCTGTGTGCCCCTTGCCCCCATGGCATGGCATGCTCCTTTCTCTTGGGATCTGTAGGTATAATAAACTCTTTTCAATGGCAGTCACCTCCTGATCTGTTGGCCTCACCATACCTGAATAATAATAAAACCCATATTATTTTTATTTGAAAACACTCAAGTACAATGTTGAACAGAAGTAACAAAAGCAGGCATCTTTGTCTTGGTCCTGATCATGGAGAAGCTTTAAGTCTCTCATCCTTGCAAAGCATGTGAGTTTTTCATATATGCCCCTTATCATGTTGAAAAAATTCCCTTCTAGTATGAAAGGGTGTTAGATTTCATCAAATGCTTTTTTTCCCCCTGCATATATTGAAATGTTCATGTGGTCTTTTGCCCTCTTTATTCTATTAATGTGGTGTATGGCATCGATTGACTTTTAAAATATTGACTCACCTTTGCATTCCTGGGATAAAACTCATTTAAACATGATGTATAATCTGTGTATATGTTGCTGGATTCAATATGCTAGTGTTTTTTGAGAACTTTCTCATGTATAGACATAAGGGGCATTGGTCTATAGTTTCTTCTTATGATATCTTTGTCTGGCTGTGGTATCAAGGTAATGCTGGTCTCTTCTATTTTTTGGAAACATTTAAGAAGGATTGGTTTTAATTCTTTAAACGCTTTATAGAATTCACCAGTGAAGCCATCTGGTCCTGAGCTTTTCTTTATTGGAATTAAAAAAATTATTATTACTAATTCAATCTTTTTATTACTTTAGGTCTATTCACATTTTGGCAGTTTGTGTGTTTCCAGGAATTTGTTCATTTCATCTAGGTTATCTAATTTGCTGGCGTACATCACTTAGAGCATTTATTTATTTATTTATTTATTGTAAGGTTGATAATAATGTCCCCACTTTCCTTCCTGAATTTAGCAATTTGAGTCTTCTCTCTTTTTTTTTTTCTTGGTCTAGCTAAAAGTTTATCAATTTGGTCGATCTTTTCAAAGAAGGAACCAACTTTTGGGTTTGTTGATTCTCTCTATTGCTTTTCTATTATCTATTTTGTTCATCTTTAATCTTTATTATTTTTTTCCCTTCTGCTCATTTGGGTGCAGTTCGAGCTTCTTTTTCTAATTCCTTAAGGTAGGAAGTTAGATGATCGATTTGAGATCTTTCATTTTAAAAAAAATATGTTTACAGCTATAACTTTCCCTCTATGTACTGCTTTTGCTGCATATCATAAGTTTTGGTATGTTGGACTTTTGTTCATCTCAAAGTATCTTCTAATTTCCCATGCGATGTCTTTCTTTACCCACTGGTTGTTTAATTTGTTGTTTAATTTGAACATATTTGAATTTTTCAGTTTTCCTTCTGTTTCTAGTTTCGTTTCATTCAGATTGGAAAAGATAGTGTGTATGGTTTCAGTCTTTTAAAAATTTATTGAGACTTGTTTTGTGTGTGGCCTACCATATGATCTATGCTGGAGAATGTTCCATGCACACTAGAGAAGAATATGTATTCTGCTGTTTTTGAGTTGAGTGTCGTCAATATGTTTCTTAGGTTTAGTGCCTTATGGTATTGTTCAAGTCTTCTATTTCCTTGTTTATCTTTGGTCTAGTAGATCTACCCATTATTGAAAGGGTTAAAGTCTCTAACTATTATTGTCGAATTTCTCTTTCGATTCTGTCAATTTTGCTTCATATATTTTGGGGCTCTGTTTTAGGTTCATACATGTTTATAATTGTTATATCTTCTTAATAGATCTACCATTTTATCATTATATAATGTCATTCTTTGGACACTTATTGATTGTAAACAATTTGTGATATAAAGTCTATTTTTGTGATATTAGTATAACCATTCCAACTCTATTTTGGCTACTGCTTGCATGAAATATCTTTTTTCATCCTTTCACTTTCAATCTACTTGTGTCTCTGGTTCTAAAGTGAACATAGAGTTGCTTCATGTTATTTCATCCATTCCATCAGTCTGACCTTTAATGGGAGAGTTTAATCCATTTACATTTAATGTGATTTTTCATAAGTAAGGACTTACTTTGGCTAATTTGCTATTTATTTTCTATCTGTCATCTTTTTTGTTCCTCAATTCTTCCATTACTGCCTTCTTTTGTGTCAGATAGATATTTTCTAGTGTACTATTTTGAGTCCCTTCTCATCTCTTTTACTTGATATTTTTCAATTACTTTCTTAGTAGTTGCCTTGGGAATTACAATTAACATCTTAATTTATAACAATCTAGTCAGAAACTTAGCTTTAATGGTATATAAAAATTTTACTGCTACCCAAGCTTCAGCTTCCTCACCTGGACCGTGAAGGTCAGATCAGAGGAAGAAGGAGTTCAACACTCAGTGGAGTGCTTGGCGATCAATCAATGGCAGTTAATTTATGTGGCTGTTATTATTGGTACTGGCGGTGTTTTACAAACCCCTCAGCCACACATGGGCAAATTATAAACCTATCTTTGCCTGTGTTTTCTCACCTACAGAGTTGCGATAGTCCTATACCTTTCTACAGGATTATTGTGAAGATTTAGATGGAGTAGAAAGTGTTTCAAATGCTGCTCGGCATATCGTAAGTGTACAATGACTATAAGTTATTACTATTATTTATTCTTTTCTTAATCACTATGCTTCAGACAAAACTACTTAGAACAACTTGAATATGCACCATTGTTAGCAGCCTCCATGCGTTGTTCTTTGCCATACCTTCTGCCTAGGACACCATTCCCCCTGTCCCTGTGTCAGAACCCCAACTGTGTCTCTTCCAGTGAAGCCTTTCTTCATCCTCCTTTGGGACTTTATTGATTGCTCTTGGGGTATTAATTTTTGGCTTTGTGTGGAAATCTATTTGTCTCTTCCCCTTGAAGGAGCTCCTTTCTCTACTTCAGGTGACATCGAAACCAGAGCAGACCCCATTAGATACCTGTTACCCTAAGGGGGCCAGTGTCATTTTTAGAAGGAACTAGATAAGATGGCTTGGAGTCAGGGAAAGCAAACAAATGATCCCTTGGGTACCTCCCAGTCTGTTGCCAAGACTTAGAATAAATGCATTGATAGGGACCAACTCCCTTAGTTTAAGGAGTTGCCAATTAGTAACCTTTTGTTCAGGGAGGGACCTCACCACACCAATGGCTCTGTCATTGTCTACTGGAGGAGCCCTGTGCGGCTTTATCAAGGACAAAGGGAGCAAACTGATGGAAACACATGGACAGATTGCTACAAAAGCAGCCAGGCACACGGGATGGCTCAGGAAGGGACCTTGCCCTTGGCCAAGATGCTTTGACTCCTTTCTGGGAGGCAGATAAAACAGTCACTGGAGCCCAAGCCCTCCCACTCTTCATTTGCAAACTAAAATGCTTTTAGGCATCTTCCTTAGATAAGTGTTTTTATGAGTGCTTGTTACTTTCAGGATAAAATGAACAATAGCTACTGTTCCCTCTAAGGCCTGCTGGAGGACAGGCCCCTCAAAGCTGTTCTCCCTATGAATTTCTTTCTACCTTAGAACCACAGAAATGCTGGGTGTTTCACCAAACCTCAAGTCTTTCCAAAGTCACTTTAGTAAGGCGTACTCTACTTAAAACTGTAGCATGCCCTCATCTCTACTCCACATTCCCAAGTTCTCAGCACAGCCCTTACCATCTCTAAATATGCTACATGACTTACCTATTAAGTATGTCTGTTTATAATCTGACATTCTTCTACCTCACAAGGAGGAAATTCACAGGATGGGTATTTTTTTTTTTTTTGTCATTTATGCTTTTTGTGGATTCCCTAGGGCCTACAACAGAGCCTCGATCATTAATACAATGCACAATATATTTATCATATATCATCATTCATTTAACTAGTCTCCTGGCGGACACTTAAGTCATTGCCAAATATTTCCTGTTGTAAACACACTGTGGGTGAACATCCTTGGGCAAATATTTTTGCATATCTGTGCTTGGATAGGGTCAATTCTTCCATGCAGAATTAAGTCAAAGGTATGAAGAGTCTAGCTATTAATAGATACTGCCAATAGCTCTTCCAGAAAGACTGTGTCCATTTATACTCCCACCAACTGTGTATAAGAGGTCTCAATTAAGATTGATAAAATTGGGGTGGGAGTGGGGAGGATCCAGACTCCTCTAAATTGCTGAACTGCTAGTATTTGCAAATGTTGACTCTTAACGTTAAAGAGACAGAAAATTTCATCTCATTCTCATCCAACTCCTCTCCCAAGGCTGCAACCCTCTTCAATTTTTTTCTTGTCAGGGCCTGGGGTCAAACTCCCCGTCCTTGTTTTTTAGGATAAATTGCCACTGACCGAGATCTTGTTACTTCCAGTAAGTTCATTACATCACTGGGTCAAAATCTGCTTTCCTGCAACCCCACTCCACCTAGTCTAGTTCTGTTTCAAAAGCAATAGAAAACAGGGCTAATCCTTTTCTATATGATAGCCCCTAAAATATTTGAAGACTGTATCAAATCTCCTCTAAGTCTTAAACCTCCCCAGCTCCACCTAGACACATCCCTGGAGGTAAAAGTGTTCACCTGCAGGGCCTTCGCCTCAGCGGCCAACTATGAGCTTTAGGGTCCCCCAAGCCTGGCTTCAAGTTCTTGTTCCCACACTCTCCATCTGTCTGACCTTGGTCAAGTCACTTCTCAGACCTTAATTTCCTCGAATAAATTGTATGACAATAGTATCCACCTTGTAGAGTTGCTGGTCAGGCCACATTTCTCCATAAAAAAAAGAAAAAAAAAATCTCAAAGTACATTATATGATTGTGTTGCTAAAAAGGTGACTATAATAAAGGCAGGGTTATATTTATTTATTTTTTCTCATTTTAAAAGAATTAAAACCTTTCAATGGAGTCCCAAAAGCATCATGGGCCTGAGGCACTGTGCCTTCTGTAACTGATGGTTACACAGGTTCTGTTTGCTGGGAGGAATAAAAAGACAAATCAGGCCAAGTATATTAAATACTTAGTATAGCACAGGGCGTGGCTTTTAGAAAACAATAAATGATGATCAAAAATTAAAAAAAGAGAGAACAGAGTGTAACACAGGAGAACATCTCCCCAGATATCTCTCCCCATCAGCACTTGTGAGATTTGCAGACTCAGCTTCTCTTGAATGAAAGGAACACAGCCACCGAGCCCACGTTTTCTCATATTGCCAACAAAAGTCTTGGGAGAGGTTTTGTCAAAAAGATATACGGTCTGTGTATGGCATTTATTTTCAGAGGAGAGGTGTCTTGGTCTGCTCAGACTCCTGTAACAAAATACCACAGACTGGGTGGCTTAGCAACAACAGAAATTTATTTGTCACAGTTCTGAAGGCTGACAGCCCAAGACCAAGGCGCCAACATGGTTGTGCTCTGGTGAGGACCCCCTTCCTGGTTCATAGCCAGCGCCTTCTCCCTGTGTCCTCACATGGTGGAAGGGGCAAGGGAGCTAGCTCTCTGGGGTGTCTTTTACAAGGGCACTAAATGCATTCATTTGCCCCCATGACCTATCACCTCCCAAAGGCCCCAGCCCCTAACACCATCACACTGAGTGTTAGTATTTCAACATATGAAACTGAGGGTGGAGGAGACACAAACATTCAGACCCTACCAAGAGGAAATATACATTACAAGCATGTATATGAAGAATTCTAGAAGGACTGACCAAGAGACTAGTAACACCAGTGACCTCTTGGAGAGGGTTAGGAATACGGGAATGGACACGGGAGTAGGAAAGAGATTTCCTCTTGTGTATCTTCTTATAGTTTTTTTTCTTTTTTTGTTTTATGTTTTTTTTTCTTGTTTTCTTGATTTATCTTCTTATAGTTTCGATGACCGAACAATGATGATATAATACTGGTTTTAAAAATCTTAATGATTTTTATTATGAAAAAAATATATGCACATGGTTTAAAAAAATCCACACCATTCAAAAGCTTGGGAATCTCACCATTCCTAGGTCCTCTCTCATTTAATTCTCCTGTTTTTAGTTCCATGACTTACTCCACCCTCTATTATGCCCCTTCCCAAATGTCAGCTCTCTAAAACTTCCTATCATAGGCTGTGACTGAGAAAGATATAGTCACCTGCTTTGTGGGGCGGGAAGAGTCTAACCTTTCCTGATGCTGACGTCCACGCAACTCCCCACAGCCTCCACAGGTGACTGGCTTTTTCGGTTTCTCAGACAATATTCTTCTATGGTGGGATTTCACTTGGTTCTTGTTGGCCTCCATCTCTGTAGTCTGCTAGTCCACTCGCCACCTGCTTTCTATCTGCTAAAATTTTGCTGGCATCCTTCATGCGATGTCATTTCCTCTCCCATTTCCCTTTTCCTCATTAATTTTCTTATTATTTCTTATTCTTTGATGGTCCTTTCAGGGAGATTATGGGAGGGAGCAGAAATAAAGTGTGTTCAATCTGCCACGCCTCCCAGGGGTCATGAGCATTCTCCTATTCATCAGACATACACCAGCATCACTGTTTCTGGTGACTGCGTAGTGTCCCCTTATGGGAATGGATCCCCCCAGAGGACATATGGCCATATCTGTTTTGGGTTGTCACAATGCAGAGTGAGGTGGGATATTCCTGGCAACTAGTGAGTGGACGACAGGGATGCTGCCAAACAGCCTGCAATGCTGGGGACAGCCTCTACCACCAGGAATGATCTGGGCCAAATGTCAATAGGGTGGAGATTGAGAAACTCTACTAAAGGATTCTTATTGTCTTCTGAATAAAATTCAGACTCCATAGCACAGCCTATAAGACCCCAGCCTACATTTTCTACACTCCCCCAGCTCACCATGCTTCAGCCAAAAGCATCTTCTTTCTATTCCTGGAACACACTAAGTTCATTTCTGCCATGGGAACTTTGCACGGTTTCCTCAGCCTGATACTCTCTTTCTCAGATTTTTCTGGTCACTGACATCCTCAACATTCGGGCCTCAGCTCAAATGTCACTTTCTCTATGAGACTTCCTTGACCAATGAATTGATCCCTCTCCTGCCAAGGAACTTTCTATTATATTTATCGTGTTCTTCTAAATATCAACAAGTCCTGAAATTGGCTCTTTTTCTCCTTTTTTATACTTATTACCAGGTGTCATGTCCATGAGAGCAGGGATCTCATCAGTCTTAATGCTGGGCATTTTACCTGGCACACTGTTACTGCTTGGTTGATGGTCTTGTTTGTTGATCTTCAGTTATTTTACTTGTGTTTCTCCTAAAAGAATTTGTAAGAACTATGTGACCTTTCCTCGTACATTTCTAAGTTGACATCTAAAATATGTTTATTGTAAGTTTAAATAGTGGCAGAGTCCAATTTCCCAGTCATTATAAATATTGATACTTTAGAATATAACTTTAACTTTACACTTTTAAATATACTTGCCATCCTTCATTCTAAAAAATCCAGGAGCATAACACACAACGTTACGAAAATAAATGGAAAATCTTGTGCGAAGAATATACAAGAACAAGCTCTTAACCATTAGAAGTTTTATCTTAGCTTTTTTCCCCCTTCGACTTGTATTTTCATTTGACTTCCCTCACAGACTTCTAGCCTAATATGATATACTTGAAATTGTTTTAAAAGTTAATTAACTGATTGTAATTCTCTGCAATACAAATGCTTATATGAAGTTATGTATATATATATATATATTTAATAAGTTCTGATTCCCCAAGGCTCTAATTTTGAAGACCATCCCGTGATCATAAGGCTCTAAGTATTAAAAATTTTTCTGATTTATCATTGCAATTATTATTTGAACATAGTTGATCAAAACAACATAAATACACTACACTGTGATCAATAATTGTTATACATTAAAAAGTATGTCTTATTCTAAATGAGTCTTTTAATGAAATGACTGGGGCTGGTTAATGTTTTGTATATTTGTTTTATATATTTATCGGTGTATGAATGTTTCTTATTGCTGGAATGGGACAAAGGTTAGAAAATACGTTATTCCTGTTTCTTGTTTTTATAGAAGTAAACACTGAGAAATGTTTTTCATATAAACAGCAGACTGGAATGGAAATTTTGTTACAGCTAAGTAACTCAAGGTCATACGTGTTTGAACTCCCATGTAATTTGCCACACATCACATTCTGATCCATTATCGGGAATCATTTGTAGGGATCAGTCACCTGACAAGTCATGTAGGGCCTTCTTCAAGTCGTTCGAAAGCAAGTTGGAAACCACTTGAACTGGAAAAAGATTTGTTATCCAAAGGCCGGCCCCTTTCCAAACCACATGCTGTTACGTCACACCATGCCTTAGCTGGGCATCCAGGGTTTTATAACTGTAACGCCGAACACCTTAGTAAGTTTTGAGATGAAGAGGAAAGTATTGCCTTACTTTTGTGAAGTGGAGGAAGGACATTTGTGAAGGAGGGGACACCTTGGACCTCAGGCACTTTTTCAGGCATGTCCGTTTTAGGAGAGAGAACACACAGGAGCTGAGATCTAAACAGATTCTCTCCCTTTCTCTTTTTTTGAGATATGATTCAATACAATAAAATGCATAAAGTAGCCACTCTGGTGAATTCTGACAAATGTATGTGCCTGTGTAGTGTCTGCCACATTCAATATACAGAAAGAAAGCTTTCTTTCCAGAAAATTCTCTCATGCCCCTTTGCTATCAATCCTCCTGTACCCCCAGTTCCAGAGGCAGCCACTGGTCTGCTGTCTGTCACTATATATAGCATGTGGTCCTTTGCATGTGGTTCTTTTCACTCAGCATAATGATTCTGAGATGAATGTAAGGTATAGTTCCTTTTTCTTGCTGGGCTGTAGTCACTGTATGGATGTACTACAGTTTGTTTCTCGTTCACCTGTTGATGGAGATTTGGGTCGCTTCCAGGTTGGGGCTATTACGCATTATGCTGCTGTGCTCATCCAAGTGCAAGGCTTTGTGTGGATGTCCATTTTCATTTTTTCTCTTGGTGAAATACCTAAGAGCGGGTTAGATGGAAAGTCTACGTGGAAACAGAGCCTCTTAAAACTGTTCTGGCCAAGAGCACTTATTCTGGGAAGAATGTTTACTAACTTCTATCCAAGCAAGCCTTTAGAGCTAAAGTTTACAGAAAATACAGCGGACGGAAGAAAAAATTAAACCATGCCAGTGAGGAAACAAAAGGAATGATCCAGAACGTGGAACATTCAACTGTATAATTGGCTTGGTCTCTTCAACAAGACAATGTCATTAAAAAAAAAAAAAAAAAAAGATGGCAGACTGTTCTAGATTAAAAGACCCTTAAAAGACAAAACAACTAAATGCAGTGCATGATCCCGAATTATGAGAAAATAAAAGTTGGATCAGACCGAGAGAGTGGGACTCAGCCCGGCCATTCTTCAGGCTAGAATAACGGACACCGATCAAGCTATCGGCAAAGGTACCAGGAAACACTTTTTCGAAGACACCCTGCCGCTGTCAAGTGCCATAGGGACCCCCTTTTCCAGAGCGGCCATTGCTTTCATATTTGCTGGGGCACTGTTCTCAAAAATCATGGATGGATAGAGACTTTGCAGTTTGAAATGATGTTGGTGCGAATGAAAGTTTTCTCGTGCCTGCGAGAACTAAGCCACTTGGAGACTGAGAAGCTGCTTCAATGGCCAACCCAAAGACGGAGCGTCGGATAAGGGCTTTCTGAACCGAATGGTCCACGTTTATTTCACTCTGTAGTTTCATCCTAGCGGATGTTAACCCCTCCACTCACAGCCCCGTTTTGCTTCGAGCCCATCAAAACCCAGCTTTTAAATTTCACCTACACTTGACCCTTCCTCACATCCTATAATAGCCTGACTTTTTCCTTCGTTTGGTAAGGCATGCCATAATTGCTCTCCCTCTTTATAATGAAAGACTAAACCTGGCTTTGTCGGATGATTACAGGTTTGTTCCTGGTGGCCTTTTCTGATTGGGCTAAAACAGTCAGGTTCCGTGAAAACATAAGCTTTAAAAAAAAATAACACTTTGGTGATATTGGGGAAATTTGAATATGAATTGAGTATTAGACAATATTAAGGAATTTTGTTAGGTGTGACGCTGGCATTGTGATTACGTAAGTGAATGTTGTTACCTTTTAGAGGTACTTACTAAAATATTTAGGAGTAAATTGTCATGAAGTCTAATTACTTTGAAATGGTTACAAAAAAGTAAATTAATACATTTTACATGTGTAGACAAAGATGAAGAGATGTAAGTACTTTATGTTTAAAAGTATTTACAATGAAAACATAAACAAAAATAAAAACAAAAACCCCATCCCTTGTAGCACTGTTCGAAGGCCACCGGCCCTTGTGGTGTCAGCCTTTCTGGTCTTTAAGGAACCGGGTCCTATTAGTACAGTCCTGGTCTCTCAGTTTCTCCTCTGTCAAAGACCTTCTTTGACGTTCTTATTGACGTGGCAGAAAAGGGTAGTGGCTCCTGGGTTCAATATCCATGTTGCCACCCACCAGCAGTGTGACCTTGAATGAGCCCTTAACCTCTTTGAGTCTAATTGTAGCCTCTAACTCCTAGGGTTGTGGTGGGCACGAAGTGAGGCCACACGCATAGTGCCTGGCACAGCATGCGTACTCGGTAAACACTCACTGTTACTATTATTGGTGAAAGAAAGAATTGGAAACCGTCACATGAACTCAAAAAGAGCCTGAAGGCTTTGACTAGAAAGAAACGATAAAGGATTAATCAAGGGTATTAGGGTCTGCAAACTAGGAACACATAGAGGCAATACCCAGAGTGTTCTGAAGAACAGAGAAAAGCTAAGAGTTACTATTGTAAACAGTACATTCTCGAGAAGAATGTGTCCTGCGTTCTTAGTCCCCGGATTGGTGTGAGATGCTTACCCCCTAGATGACCGGTGGTCTGGATCCTGAACGTCATGTGGTCTGGATAACGAACATTCTTTCCTTAGTCCTTCAGCGGGTAACCAGAGAGTTACCTGGAGGTCTGATGTATATCCAGGTATTGATGCAGGACGACTGGAAAGTTCAACCGTTGTAAGTTGGCTAGTTCAAACAAGAACAGACTTATTTCTTCATGTCTCGACCTACTTGATTTTAGGAATTTAGCAGTTTGACTGTAATGACTCCATTTTATTTGGTCCTCAGAACCATCTGATGGCTTATTGT
This sequence comes from Pteropus medius, assembly GCF_902729225.1. Taxonomy (NCBI): domain Eukaryota; kingdom Metazoa; phylum Chordata; class Mammalia; order Chiroptera; family Pteropodidae; genus Pteropus; species Pteropus medius. The sequence goes on from NW_024349798.1 coordinate 14,263,002, forward strand.
GTTGCTTTTCTCTTCCCCGAGAATCCCTTAGAACTTTCCATCCAGAACATTTTCATCTTCCCAGACTGAAACTCTGTACCCATTCAACACCAACTCCCCATCTCGCTCCTCCCTGCAGCCCCTGGCAACCACCATTCTACTTCTGTCTCTATGAATTTGTCTACTCTACGGACCTCATATAAGTGGATTCATACAATCTTTGTCCTTTTGTGACTGTCTTATTTCACTTAGCATAATATCTTCAAGGTTCACCCTCATGGTAGCATGTGTCAAAATTTCTTTCCCTTTTAAGGCCGAATAATATTCCATTGTATGGAGATACCACGTTTTGTTTATCTATTAATCTGTCCGTGGACACTTGGGTCACTTCCAAACTCTTGGCCATCGTGAATAGTGCTGTTATGAAGATGGGTGTGCAAATACCTGTTTGAGTCCCTGCTTTCACTTCTTGTGGGTGTGCACCCCAAAATGGAATTGCTGGATCCTTTCCAGTAGGACTTCGTACTAAGCACAATGGGAGGCCATGGCAGCCTTTATGCAAGGGTGCTTTAATAGGACTCCTCTGGCTGCATGTAGAGAGAGCTCTGACTGGTTGCAGTGGGGAGGGACAGGAACGGGAAGACCAGGGAGCATGCTGCTGTAGCAGTATAGGTGACACACAGCAGTAGCTGGGAGCTTCCGGTCTGGCTGGGAGGCCTATATGGAGCAAAGGGATAATTAAATGATTACAAATAATATTAAGATCCACAGAATAAATGAACAGGAACAGGGTGCTATGATTCCAGGGAAAAATAAAAAGGGTCTCTCTGGCATTCTTACAATTCACTCAATAGTCTAACAAGGCTGGCAATGCTTGAAATCCATATCCTGCATTTTCATCACTAATTATTTTGTTTGTTGTCATTTCATTGGGTTTGGCCCAGGGCCCAGAGCGGCTTGGTCAGAGGGTGTTCATTTTTTGTACTAGAGCCACAGATGGGGAGGAAGGGGATTGGAGGGAAGGGGAAGGGAGGGCCTTTGAGTCTGTGGCTGAAAGGGCAGCTCAGGGAGGGCTTGGCAGTTGAGAGCAGGGCTGGGTCTTATCTCTGTCACATCCCAGCTATGGGATCTTGGACAAGTTACTTCATCCCTCTAACCCCTCCGTTTCTGCTCCTGGAAAAAGGTATACTCATTTGTTTGGGCTAACCTCTGCTTCCTTCTTATGGGGACAGTGATCTTTACTTTATCCTCTGCTGTGTCTACAGTACCTAATAGAGTGTCTGGCACATGGTCAGCCCCAATAAATATTTTTATTTGTTTATTTTTTATTTTAAATTTTTATATAAGGCCTAACGTTTATAAAATAACGTACGACAACCTTAAGCATCCGGCTCAATAAATTTTAAAACGTGTGTGTGTGTGTGTATAGAAACCATGTAACTACCACCAGGTCAAGTTATAAAACATTTCTAGCTCTCCAGCAGGCTCTCTCGTACCCCTTCTTAATCATACCCCCTCCCCTCCGCCCGCCAAATGGCCAAATGTGACCATTATTCTGACTTCTATCAATATCTATTACTATTACCTGCTCTTGAACTTCATTTAAATGAAGTTCTGGTTTCTTTTGTTCCTTATGACGTTTTGTGGGCTACATCCATATTGTTGCATGTGTTAATAATTTGATCCTTTTTAAAAAATTGTTGAGTAGTAATCTATCGTGTGAATGTGTCACAATTTATTTGTCCTTTTAACTAGTAATGGGCTTTTAGGTTGTTTCTAGTTTTTGACTATTTTGAGTAAAGCTGTTCTGAACATTTTTTTGTAGATGTCTTTTGATGGACATAAGTACTGTTTTCTCTTGGAAACGAGTGGAATTGCTGTGTCACCCGGTAGCTGTTGGTTTAGCTTTAGTAGAAACCGCTGGACCATTTTCCAAAGCACTTGAACCAATTTACACTTCTACTAATAGAGTGTGAGCATTTCAGTTATTCCTTATCTTGGCCCAAACTTGACATTTCATTTCAGTCATTCTGGTGGGAGAGTGATGGTATTTCGCTGGAGTTTATTTGCATTTCCCTGATGACTAATGATGACGAGCACTTTTTCATATGCTTGCTCAATAAATATATGTTGAAAACAAGAATGAATAAAGAATTTGGATAAGAATAGAAAGAAATCTGCCCCGTCTCGAGCTCTGCTTAGAAGTTACCAGTACCAGTAGTCTCATTGTTCTTAGGGCCAAGCTGAAACCTCTCCCTTGGTCAACAAGATCCTGCATGCTCTGGCTTCTTCTGATCCCTCCTGCTGCTGCCTCTGAATTCCTTTCACCCAGATTGTCTTCAGGTTCCTCCAAGGACCTGCTCTGTCCTGCTTCATGGCTTTTCCTTAAGCTGTCTTCTTCAGCCTAGAACACAACCCAGGGCTCATGAAATCAGACTCATCACTTGTATCTCAACTCAAAACCTTCCTCCTCCAGGAAGCCTTCCCTGACTTCTACCTCCAGCAGGCCAGGGCCCTTTTAGGCCCTCTTACTGCCCTTTTTTTCTTCCTAGCTTCTATCACAGATACCCTTTCTTTATGTCATTATTTGATTAACCTATTCCCCTACCATGAAAAAAAAAAAATACTTAAAAAACCCACAAGAAACCTCAACACTTTAAGCTCCATAAGAGCAGCAATCTCGTCTTGTTCTTAGCAAGACCTGGCCTATAGTAGATGCTCAATAAGTCTTTGTTGACGATACAAATGTCAAAGCAACAGCACAAGCAGTATTATCACCTGAAAGTAAGTATCCCTTAAATACTCACCCTGAGGGGAACCCGGGCCAATAAAATAGAGAAAACAATTCTCTCTCCTTCCCTCACCTTTGGTCCTTTGGGGATCTCAAATTCAAGCATTGTTTCTGTTGTAGTTGGCGCAGCTGGGGGGGTGAGGGGTGGGGGTGTGGTGGGTGGGTGGGTGGTGTGTGTGTGTGTGTGTAATGGAAACTACACATCGGTACTTCCACCCCGGGTTGCTGCAAGCATTACCGAGTTAATTCATGTTTATCGTTAAGAACAAAGCCTTAGGAAGCCCCATGACTGCGAAGGGCTGTTAATTATCACTATGTGTGCAGGCCTCAGTTTCTTTACCTCTACCATGGGGATCAATAACCCAGTTATTTCCTGAGTGCTGCGCAAACAGGGTCAAGAAAATGACAAGGCGCGCTTTGCACATGTGTGGGGACCATAGCTGCCTCGGAGGGTGATTGGAGCCCGCAGGCCACGTGTGCTCCGGAGTCAGTTGATTGTGGGTTCGAATCCCACTTTCACTATTGGCCCCTGCCTGACCTCGAGCAAATCACTTCACCTCTCTGAGCCTCAGTTTCTCTAACAGATTAAGTGTATCCGCCTCCTATGTTTCTGTGTCAGCCCTGCAATCAGCTGGCTGGGTTAGCCTGGTGACCCTGGAAAAGCCACTCAACCTGACTGCGCTGTTTTCCTCATGAAAGGGAAGTCGTAGAGGATCCAACGTGGACGCAGCTGGCATTTGGTGCGCTCCGGGCTCAAAGAGGGTTCAGGACCTGGGCTTTTCTCCTGGTGGTTATTATTACTGTTGATGCGGTCGTTGTTGTTGTTACAGTAGGATTCGAAAACTGGTCGCCGGGTCGGGACACTAAGACCCCGGCAGCTTCCGGAGGGTCGGCACACCCCACACCCTGCCGGGGCCTCGGATGGCGGTGGGATTGGCCGCGGGCGCCCAGGGGTGCGGGTCCAGCCTCCCCCGCCGCGGCCCACGCCGTGAAGCTGCGAGGGAGCCGGGCGCCCGGGCGGGGCGGGGCCGCCGCATCCCCGTGACGCGCCGGCCAATTAGGCGGCGTTGCGGCCGGGTCCGCCACCCCGCTGCCTCCCGCCGCCGCCGCCGCCAGCAGCCGGGCCTGTCCGCCCGCCGCCCCACGCCCGCCGGTGCCCGCCGCTGCCCGCGCCGGCCGCATGGCGCTCCGCGGCTTCTGCAGCGCCGATGGCTCCGACCCCTTCTGGGTACGTGCGCGGCGGCCGCCCGGGCCGCGCGGGGCGGCGGGAGGGAGGCAGGGCGGCAGGGCAGCTTCCGGGCAGAAGGCTCACACACAGCCAGGCACCAGCTTTACCAGGCTGCCACCTGTGCTATCCCACCATTGCAGCCGCGAAAGGGATTCCAGCGCTCCCCTCTGGGGGAGGTGCGGCTGATGGGAAGCTTGGTGACTCAGTTCCCCCGGAGAAGCAGGGGAAATGGGGGGTGCTTTTTGCATGTGCCCAACTCAGGGCCAGGGGTGGCGGGGCGCGGGGAGAAAGACAGAAGGGCCAGAGCCGCGGGGAGGGGCCGGGGAGGGTTCTTCCTGCTTTAGGGTTCCCGCTCCAATTTAAAATAACCTTCCAGGAAAGGGGACGCCCGAGATGGGGAGCGGTAAAGGGAGTTGCCCCCCCCTCTTAAGTTCTCCCTTCTCCTTTGTAGGTGAGGTCCCCTCTTTCACGAAGAACGCCCCGTTATCAAAGGGGGCTGAGCTGGGGCGGGGCTCAGGCTTAGAACGGGGCTTCCCGGTTGAGGTTTGTCCCCTTCCCCATCGTTTTGCATCCACGTTACTCTCCTATGGTTACATCTTTTTGTCCTGTTTTACTTTTTTTTTTTTTCGGCTTAAATTACCCTATTTGAGGGGGGGGCGAGGGGGGTGGGGGTGGGGTGGTGGGTAGTAGGTTTGGAGGGACCGGGAAAGAATTAGGGAAGTTTGAGGAACAAACTTGCGTCTAGGGCTGCTCACCTCTGCCACGTGTCGCCCGACTCTCGGGGTCAGGTTCGGGGTGCACCTGAGGATGCCCAGGACTCCGGTGCCAGCGTGCCACCCCGCCCCTGTAACGTGAGGCTCCTCTCTGTGGAGGACCTCCTCCTGTTTTCACTTGAGCAAGTTTTTCTCAGAACGTTCAGTGCTGAGCCTGGCTGGGTCCCCAGGGTCTGTCTGCTTTCTGTGGTTTAATCCCTGTGTCTCTGGCTTTAGCTTTTCTCTAATGCGATTTCCTCCTTTGTTCCAAGAGGGCACTTCTGCGTTAGGCCATCTTGATTATTCGTAAACAGGAGAGCAGACCTGGACATCGATAGTTTTTCCACTTTTGTTTAGGCATGGGGAGAGAGAAACAGCCTTGGCTCGTAGGAGCTGGTGATTAGCCTCCAAAAATACCTTCTTGTCTGCTTTTGTGGCTGCATTTGGAGGGTTGAAAAAGTCATTCTGGAGAGCCCCATGGGAAGGCTTTATTTTTCAGTCATCTACAGTAGAACAACTAAACACACCTTGGTATGCCTCCCATTTTTAGGCCAATGGTGTGGAAGGTTTACTGAAAGAGTGGAAACGGCTTTGCATTCAGGGTCTGGGAGTGGTTGGAGAGCTGGCCATTTGCAAAGTAGGACTCTGTTTAGCAGAGAGGAAAGCCTATGGGGTCCTTGCTCCCTGTGCCAGTTGTAACACCAGTAGGGTTTTTTTTC